>NW_010427388.1:48972-61961 GCF_000710305.1 Buceros rhinoceros silvestris | reverse complement strand
TGGCAGGGAGAGGCTGCGGAGGTCGTGGGACCACCCGGGGGAGTGCTTGGGAAGGCGCTAACCTTTCCTCTCTACCACCAGCCAGCTGTGGAGTAGCTCAGAGCAGCGGCGCTTTGCTCAGGAATGGCTTTCGTGTGACGATCAGTACGATGTGACTGCTGTGAGAGGCTCGGGGGCGGGGGGGCGGAAACTTCATCTGCAAGAATGTGGTTTTGTAATTAAACATAGAAGTGTCGCGGGAAGAGGAGATGAGCCTTTGCCACCTTCGTGCGAGGAGGTTTATGAATGCTCTCCTGCTCACTTGAGCGCTCAGTGGTATGGAAAGATTAAAACAACCACTTTAATTTGTAAAGTGGGTAGTGTCTTTGGCAGAAACTTTAGGAAAAGGAATATGGATTAACTTTGGAGTTAGCGGTTCGCTTATATGAGAGGAAAGTTGTGCCTGTTTGGATTTGTTGGCAGGCTGGTGTGTGTGAATACAACAGCAAAAGCTTCTGCTGGTGACCTGGATCGATAGTACCACCCAACACCGCCTCTGTGCTGTGCAGCACCTTAGAAACCATGCTGCGCTGGGACGAGAGGGGGGCTGCTGCCCCAAAGAGGTTCTGCTTTCAGACCCTAAACTGCAAAAATATGCCCTTGTTGCTTGGATCGGAATGTGGCTGTGTGCACAGCCGCTGTCCCGGCGTGTTTGTTCAGCTTCCGCGCTTACACCCCTCCGGTGTTTACTTTGGCGGCCACATGGGGCTGGATGGATCCACACGTTGAGGAAGGGTGTAAAAAACTGCAGAACTGCTTAGTAAGGTATTAGGTGGTAGGAAATGCTGCAGAGGAGCAAGAGTGGAGAGGCGACAGCTGAGGAGAAAGTTCTTACACCGAGGTGAGCGAGACTAAGATGAAAGGGCTGAGGAACACAGGGCGGGAGAGGGGCTTAATGCTGAGGAAAAGGAGGGCACTTGTCAGGTAAGAGGTTTTAGGTGTCTAGGAGGGTGATGTTTCCTGCAAGGTGAGCTCCAGGTCTGAGATCCGTGCATGGAGCCCTTCGCTCTGTATTGATTATCATTGATTGATTATCACAGAATCATACAATGGTTTGGCTTCAAAGGGATCTTAAAGATCATCTAGTCCAACCCCCTGCCATGGGCAGAGACACCTTCCACTAGAGCAGGTTGCTGCAAGCCCTGTCCAGCCTGGCCTTGAACACTGCCAGGGATGGGGCATCTACAGCTTCTCTGGGCAACCTGTGCCAGTGCCCCAGTGCCCTCACAGTGAAGAACTTCTTCCCAATACCTAATCTAAATCTGCCTTCTTTCAGTTTAAAGCCATTACCCCTCATTCTATCACTACACTCCCCGTGTTTCCTGTAGCCCCCTGTAAGTACTGAAAGGCTTCTGTAAAGTCTCCCCAGAGTCTTCTCTTCTCCGAGCTCAACAACTCTATTCTCTCAGCCTTTCCTCACAGGGGAGGTGCTCCAGCCCCTTGGTCATGTTCACGGCTCTCCTCTGGACCCACTCCAAGAGGTCCATGTCTTTCTTGTGCTGGAGACCCCAGAGCTGGACACAGGTCCCCAGGTGGTGTCTCACTTGAGCAGAGTAGAGGGGGAGGATCTCCACCCTCGACTGGCTGGGCACATGGCTCTTGATGCACCCCGGAATACGGTTGGCCTTGTTGGCTGCAGGCGCACATAGCCATGTTATATTGAGCTTCTTGTCAGCCAACACACCCAACTCCTTCTCCACAAGCGCCTCAAACCTGCTTACGTTGTCACACACTGGGCATGCTGAATGAGCAGCTTCAGCCACCCTGAGCTGCTGCAAGGAGCTGTGGTCGTCTCCTTCTGGGCTCCCTTAGAAGAGTGGTTTTGGAGAGTCAGGGGCCGCAGGACTGCAGTTTCCCTCTTCTTTCTATGCCCAGCTGGAACTGCTGTGAAAAACAGGAGTTTGGATGGCCACGGCGAATCCTCTACCAAGTAAAACCTCTGGCGAGAAAGGGCTGTGCCCGGGAGTTGTAGGAGAATATGGCTATTCATTGCAATCTTGTTTCACGTTGTGTATTTTCTTCCTTTTTTTTATTACTACGGCTATTTGCATAAAAACATGAGCCTGGTTTCTTCAGAGTTCACCTGCTCCTGCTGCTTTTGCCTTGCTTGAAGCCCCGATCTCCCTGTAACAGCAGACATTCGTGACACTGTGAAGGGTTATTTGCTTGACAAAAAGGGGAGGGAGCAGCGGGGAATCAATGAATTCTCGTGGCTTTGGTGCTGCTTAACTGGCCGTGTGGAGGAGGCGAAGAGGCGAAGAAAAACCTCCTGTGCTGGCCATTGTACCCCAGCTGCAGGAGACCTTCTGCAGCTCAAACACTGTGGTAGGGCTGTGGCTGCATTGGTTATTTATTACTGGGTAATTAAAAGTAGAATAATAAAGGCAGGATGGTGGAAGCGATGGTCTGGGAGCTGGGATTCAGGCCCTGATGCAGAACTCCCGAGTGACTCAAAGTAGTTTCTGTATGTCTCTGTCCCTGTGCAGCAGGAAAAGCGCATTTCTGTTGGTTGTCTCTATAGCTTGCAAGCTTGAGGAGCCAGAGAGTCCTATGCTGTGCCCATGATAAGTTGGGCCTCTGGTCTGGAGTAAGGTGTCCCAGCCAAACACGAGCCTCGTGTGGTCATGGTTGATTCTTGTAAGCGTATGAGCTCAATTGGCCAGGAAACTCTTAGCCCCAGGAGAGTCAACGATCTAGACAAACTGCCCTCTCCACATGCTTGAAGCGTGTCTGCTCCACTTCGGCTGCAGCCCTCTGTCCTCCTGAGGCATGGTGTAACTGTGCCGAGGAATGGCCAGAAAAGCTCTGCCGGCAGTTGGCACAGGAGACTGTGGGTAACTGGTTGATGGTCATCACAAGAACGTCTGGGGGAAGTTGACAGCTGCAGCCAGCTGGAGGGAGGTATATAAAAGCAGCTCTCTGCAATTAGAGGGAGAACTTAATACAAAAACCACTCCTATGAGGAGAGAAACCAGTGATTTTGAGGCAGAGAAATGCTTGTGCTAGCTTTCCCCTTCTGTAAAGATGTGCGTAGTTGTCTTTGAATTAAAGCCTGGTGCTGCTTTCTTGGTACATACGTGGTGTTGAGTTAAGCTGACCCACTGCCCGTGGCCCATACTCATCTGAAGTTGGGCCACTGCAGACAAGTCAACAACCTCCAGGGGTGGGTATGACCATGAAGAAATACTCCTTTACGTCAGTGCAGGGGGTGTGGTTGAGAGCATCAGGAATGCAGAGTGGGGGTCTGTGGTGGCAGACACCTCTGGCTGCTCCAGTTCCATCCCTGTGTTGTACTGGAAGGGGCAGAGCGGGGTGCCAAGGTTACTTGTCAGAGGAGAGATTACAATGGCAGGTGTCTAGTCTGCAAAAGGTGCAGCTGAAGGGGACATGATCAAGGCCCTGAAGTGATGAGTGGTGCTGGGAAGTAAATAGTCCATGTGTCCCATGTCACCGAAGTGTGGGGGCACACAATGAAATTACCAGGCACCGGATTTCAAACCAACAAAAGGAAATACTTCTCGCAGGCAGAGCAGAGGAAGGCTGAGGAGCTGGTGCTGCAGGATGCTGGGGACACCAGGGCTGTGGAGGGGTTCGGAAAAGGCCACCAAGGGCTGTTAAATGTAGGGCTGATGACAGAGCCTGTGCTGGGGGCAGGCCCAGGGCGGGTGCTGGGGGAGTATTGCTCTCTGCTTGCTGTGGTGTCACTCTTTGGTTCAGCATCTGTTACGAGCCGCTGTCAGCTCCGTCTGGGTAACAGCCTTGTCCTTCTGCAGACTGAGCAAGCAACAGCAGTGTCTTCTGTCTTCCCTGCTTTCCTAGTAAGTGCAATAAAATCATGAATCTTCTACAACGGGGGATCCAGCACCGCAGGAATTTGACGGAGGAGAATAGCTGACCTTCTGCTCGGATCAGCCTCGCCTCTCGTGGTGTTAGAGCAGCGCGTTGGGCAGGCAGAGGCAGCGTGGAGAATATGATGTGCAGCCCGAATGGTGCCAGAAGTGAGGGGTATGTCCAAGAGCTGTTCCACGAGGAAGCACAGCAGGTATGTCGGAGAGCCGTTTGCCTTCACAGCCCCAGTTTACGTTTCTGTGGTCTTTGCACCTCCTCCTGGTCCCCTCTGTGGCAGATGAACAGGACTGTAGTAACAAAACTGCCCCTCTTTTTGCTACATAAACCTGAGGCGTAGTATTTAGAAAGGAAAAGAGGGGACGTGGTTTCCAGAGGGAGCAGCTGCAGTAGGAAACCCACAGTTTCCCTGGAGTTTCAGGTCTCAGTTCCAGCAGCTCTGAAGTTCCCTGGTGCCCTGAGTTCCAGAGTCCCATGTCTCCTCTAGAAACAGTGTCCTGATTAGAGGTGACTGTGTGTGATAGGAAGACCATCTTAACCTACTCTGTCAGTCCCAGTTGGTCCAGCCTGGTTTGTCATCTCATCTAAGAGACTCCTCTAGTGTGCTGAGGACCCTGCTTGTCTTGGTGTGGTGCTTGGCAGGGACAGGAGAAGCACAACCTAGAGCTTCAGGCTCTTAAAGGACCCCTTGAATGGTGGTTTTGGTTCACATAACGTTGTCAGTGGGGTTAATTTGCTGAGGGTGAGAAGAATTGCTGCTTATCCTGCAAGAATATAAATAGAGTATTACAGTATTACCTTCTCTTCAGGGCCCAGGGATCCCGACAGCCCCTTCATCTCAGAGACAACTCAGAGCAAAGTGGTGTCTTAGCAGCTGGTGATGGCCATCCATCCTGCTGGTGGTGGCTGGCTGTTGCACCACTTCTGCAGCCTGCCTGTAAAGCGTGAGAGGTGAAACTGAAGACTTTACTTTTCTCTAGGTGTCTCAAACAGAGACCAAGCCCTGGTGGAAGATCCAGCTGTTTGTGTGGGAGCCGGTGCTTTTTGGAACATGGGATGGCGTCTTCACCTCCTGCATGATCAACATTTTTGGAGTAGTTCTTTTCCTGAGGACAGGGTGGCTTGTGGTGAGTAAGTATGGACTTGGTTGAATATGTGAATAGACATCTCCATCATCAGCCAGGTGTTTTGGATCCTGCACTGCTCGTTGTAGGCATTGCTTATGCCCTCTGGTATTTTGTACCATTTCAAAAATGTAAAGCTGAAGTGATCTTTGTAAGTGGTTTCCTATTGTAGCTTGAGGAAAAAAAAGGAAAACACATCAATCAACCTTGACAATGAGCAGGGACACCCCTGTGTTTTATGGTTGACACAGAATAACTGTTTTCCAGGTAAAGTGTATTGCTCTAGTAACGGCTACTCGGCCATATTCCCAACGTCACCACAGCAGGTCTCTTCGAAACACATCAGTGTTGGAGTCCCTGATGTCTTCAGTGGAGAGTTTTCAGGTGGAATTGTTACTGCTGTCAAAGGAACTTCCACTTGTGGATCCAGAATAGTATCTCATGGAGGGTCAGAGCCTGGAGGAGCGTCTTTACTCCCCTTGTGTTGTCCCTTAAAATTTTCTCTTAGAAGAAGGAAGGCTTCTCCAGAGACGAGTGGAATTTGAGCTATGAGCAGAGTTCATGTCACAGGCACGAGTTCGTGTCACAGGCACGATGGACGTGTTCCAAAAGAAGCAGGAACTGCTCTCTGCATTGAAAATGGCTTTGCTGAAGGCTTTGAGGGGAGCTGCAGTCGTGGTGTTGGTGAAGTTGGAATGATTTTCCTAGCTCCCTTTCCCTTCTGATCTTATTTCCTCCACGTCTCCTTTGAAAACAAGTCACCACTAGAGCAAATGCAAATAAAAACAAAGCCAGTAAATAAAAGAAAAATCAGAACATCTGGAAGCTAGCATAAAAGGGAAGGGAGGAGAAGTCAGGGTTGGCAGAGAGCCACCCTGGCAGAGGACAGTCATACGTTGAGCCATGGGCAGAGTCAGGCTTTGCTGCAGATTTCCAGACCCGGGGCTGGTAAAGTTTTGCTATTCCAGGGGACCCTCATGGTGCTTCAGCAGCTGTGGTAGGGCTGTGCTAACCCCTTCCAGCACACATGCCTAACTAAGCATCAGTGCTTAATGAGGGCTTTTTCTTGCTTTCTCTGTGGTTGCTGTTGTTGCTGTGGGCCCAGCCTTCCTCCTCAGTCTTTGTGTTAACCCTTTCTTCTGTGGGAACCGTTGGGTTGCCCATTAACTAGCTGCTGCCCTAGCCTGGTGCTGCTAACAGGTTCTGGGAAAGTCCAAGGCTACATGGATGTTTTAGTAGGTGTGCTTTTTTTTTTTCTTTTTTTAGCTGAAATGTGTCAGATTTATTAACCCTTTTAACCTGAGGGTAAACTGTTGAAGAAAAGGAACAATTGTCCTTTTAAAAGTGAGTATGAAGTTGTAGTGGACTGTGATGTGCATTTGTAGCAAACCTTGGCTCAGTTCCCCACTGGCCAGATAAAGCCCCTGTCAAAGGCAGCGGGGTGCCGAATCGAATTTTTATGATGAAAGCAACATCCTGGATATGTTTCTATTGTTTCACGTAAAAAGAGAAAGAAAAAAAAAATCTGAGATTTCAACCAACCCCAAAGCTGAGAAGCAGCCTTTTAGGGGTGGAGGTAAACAAACCCCATCAAGGGCAGCATGACCTCCGAAGTGAGCGTTCAGGGAGCAGGGTTGGAAAGGAGGGATGCAGACATGCCCTGAAATATGAATGAAGGCAGGGGAAGGGAAGCCGGGCAGTAACGGGTCGCTGGGCACCGGAGGAGATTTCTGATTGTACAGTTGGAATCACTGTGCACCGGGCAGAGCGATTTGTCAGCAGGGAAGGTGGGCTGGAGCACGAGGGGAAACTTTTGAGCTGGGAAACTTCTGAGCCTTGTGCGAGTGGGTTGGAAGGTCCTGAGGTCAGAAGAGGTGCTTGAGTCCTTTTGAGGTACAAAGCGCCTGCTCTTTTTGGAAGTCTGACCTAAATAGCAAACGGAACCCTCAAAAATAGGAGTGACGCTGGCCCTTAAAGCTGCAGCTTGGCTTGTTTAGAGGCTTTTGCTCTTCACCCCACAGTGAGACCATGGCTGGTGCAGCAACTCCTCCTGGGGCCCTCCCTCCAACCCGAGCAGGAAGGGTTGGGTTTTTTTTCCAGTGGAGATGAATCATGGGCATAAAACTCCCCTGAGTACAGGGGGAGCGAGAGCCACCTGCCATTCAGCAAAAGTCCTGCGTACCCTGGCTTATGAGGGTGTTCCTTAGTTTCCATGCCACATTGCCTTTGGGGTTTTCTTCTTTGATACCTCATTGTTTGGGAGGATTGAGCTTTTATAGGTAAATGTTCTGAAAAATTAAAATGCGAATTTGATGCTGTTAATAAACCAGCTGTCGCAGATCTCAGAGGCTCAGTTTTGAAACTCCTTTTTGTTATGAAAGTGTTTTGTTGGGTTTTTTTAAGCATGTCATTCTAAAACATGTGGAAAGGCGGTGATCCCCTGCCCATGGTCCTTTTCAAGCAGAGGACAAACCTGCTCATGCAAAAGTCCGTTCAGTCCATGGAGGAGGCAGGTCTTCTTCAAAGGGATGGTAGTAGGAACTGTAAATTTGGCAATCAGTTATGTTAATTAAATAAGTAGGGGTGTGTATTTGTTTTTCTTCTGATCTGTAATGATTCATTGATCTCCAGATTCATTGATCACCAGTGACTAGAAGCTGATAGGCCCTTTTTCTGTCTCAGTGGAGTTGGTGTGAGTTGATCTTTATTTGATTGTTTTTTTTTTTTTCATTCCAGGGAAACACTGGCATTGTAATGGGCATGTTTCTGGTGTCCTTTGTCATCCTGGTTGCCCTGGTAACAGTCTTATCTGGAATTGGGGTGTGTGAGAAGTGCAGCATTGGAAGTGGAGGAGTCTATTCCATGATTTCTACTGTCCTCGGAGGTCAAGTAGGGGGGACCATTGGCCTCCTTTATATTTTTGGCCAGGTAATAAAAAAAAAAAAAAAGAAAATTTAGAGACTCTGCAATGCAGATATTAATGTTGTATTTTCCTACTGCATGAAGTAATGCTCCAAGTAAAATCCAAGTAATGCTCCAGTATGCTGGACAGCCTGGGAGACCGCCCTGGGGAGCATTCAGCCCCGCTCTGCTCCCCAGGAGCAAGCTCGTGCATGGCAACACGCCACCTGGCATGGGTCACAACGGTGGAGAACCTGGGTGTCTGAACAAGCGAACTGTGCAGGACATGCCCTCCCATCCCAAATTACCCCCATTGCCAGGACATGTCCTTGCTGACAAGAGACTTGACTTAAACTGAAGTGGGAGAGGCCAGAGTGGCCACCTAAAGCACAGCGAGCGGCTGCAGGCTGCTGGGTTAGCCTTGGCGTGCTCTCTGTGCCCGTAGGGACTGGGCAAGCCTTGGCCGATTCTCTGCGGGGAGTGGAGCTGGTATGGGAGGAGAGCTGTGCAGCAGTAAGAGCCACAGCTAATTGACTTCTTGAGCTCCAAAAGTCACAGTTCTGGGGTTTCTGAAAGGTCCCATGGAGCCGTCATGGTGGTGAAGCACTGAAGTACACAAGTAGTAAACATAAAGACTGTAAAGTAATCTCTTGATCCTGCAGCAACTTAACCCCCTCCCCTCATAAAAATATTATGAACAGTATGAAATTTGACGAGCAGAGAAGCATTTTTATTGAGGTTTGTTTTTAACTGACTGGCTTGCAGCAATCTCCGAAAACCCTTAAAAAACCCCAAACCAAAAATAATCCCTTCTTCTCCTTTCACTCCAGATTAAAAGCAAGCATCCATTAAATACAATCTGAACACAGTTAAAGCCAGGATATGGAAATGGGCCACACATGAGAATCCTTCCTGTCATATTTTCCACTCTCGCTCTCCGAGCTGACGCTGTCTGGGAAAGCAATCAGGCTGCAGCCTGTCCTGAGGGCTGTAAAAGCTGGGCTGCAGCAGCCCCGGCCCCTGCCTAGGCAGCCCGTGTGTGCAGGAGGCTGCGGGGTGGGAGCTGGCAGCCTGCTTAGGAACGCTTTGCCTGCTCCCAGAAGCCGATGCCTTTCCCTTCTCTTTGGCCGTTCTTCCTCCCCAGCTTGCTTTGCATCAGCTGCAGGCTGCTCCCCCACTAAGGATGCGCATGGAGTGCTATAACCTACGTTAGGAGGTGAATCCGGCCAGAAGTGGGGGTATTCCCCACTTCCCCAGAAGTGGGGGATGACTGGCTGCATGCTGCTGATTCCTTGGGAGATGAGAAGTAGCTCAGTGCCCTGGGGCTGCTGCAGAGATGGGCTCCTGCTGCGTCAGCCAAGGTGAGCTGAGACCTGCATGGGCTTTGCTGTCCTGCTGGGGTGCTCCAGAGGACGAGCTTAAGTAGATTGCCCTAAACGACGCAGCATGTGTCTGCAGAGACCGAGGCGTGTTTGGTCACTGCAGCTGTAACCATGAGCCCAGGGTTGGGTGTTTTTCTATGCAGTCTCCTTTCCTGGAATGGTTTGCAGTAAGACCTGTCTGTGCAAGCAGAAGTTTTCCAAGGTCCAGCCCTAAAATCCCAAAAGCAAAGATACAGGCAGCGCTTGTCTGGGTGTTGAAAATCAATTATGTTCCTCACCCTGCAAAGTGTGTGGTTTAGAAATGCTTGTAAGGGAACGGTTTGTGCCAAGTTCCACCTAGAACTCAGTTCTGATTTAAGACAGTTCATGAGAAACCAGCTCCTGTCTTGGTGCCGCCAGAGCAGCAGAGCAGCTCCCAGCTGCTCTGTTCTGCTAACGATGCTCGTGCTTCATCAGAGGAAAAGCTCCGAGGAGGCTTGCGGTGCTGAGACTGTCAGAGGCTCGCTCCACTCTGCTCTCTTCGGAGTGTCCGTGCATGTTGCCGTCCTTAGTGTGAAAGGAAAGAAAACTTACTTAGTGAAGGAAACTTACCTTCTTCAAAAGCTGGTGTTCGTCAGGCACAGGGAGCTGGGGTTCGGTGCTTTCTGCCTGCACGGCTTTTCCTCATGTAAGAGGCAAGAACTGCACCTGGTTGTAATGCCTTTATTTGAGTTAGATTCTGTTTGGGATACTGTGCTGGTGCAGGGTGCTGTCCTCAGCTCAGGAGGGACCTGTTCTCTGGAGCGAGCACCTGTGTAGGACATGTTTGGTCTTCTCAGTGGTGCAGGCCATGCTGAACACAAGTAAACAAGAATACACCCACTTGGGGACAGCTTTGCAGAGTCTGAGATTTCTCTGGCGGAGACATTAATGGTGGGCCTACCAGCAAGTAAAAAGAGAGACTTTCAGGGTGTAGATGTCCCATTATAGGCAGACACCTAGCAGCGATGGGAAGTCAATCCTTCTTAAGGATTTGTTAAGTTGTAGGTGTCTGAGTTTGAACAGGTGAATCCCAGGCACCTTGCTTGCCAAAAACCACATGTGAACCCCCAGCTCCTGGGCATGAGTCAGGTTGTCCTGACCACTATTAATGGAGCGGTGCTGAGTCGGTCTGAGGGAGATCTGCAGTGAAGGAGGGTTCTGCTTGACTCTTGCTGCCTTGGGTGAGAGTCTGCTCCCTTCCAGTCATGTGGGAGCTGTGCTGTGCTTCCCTTGTCTGTGGATGGGGCTAATGGGGTCGCAGGACCCAAGGTCACACCACCCGTGCCGGTGTGCAGATGTGTGCCCCAACCTGGTTTGCCAGGGATGCCATGCACTGGAAAGGGTTGGTGCTGAAATGTCAGCCAGTGGGCACCTCTAGAGGGAAGTGTCCTGGTGTTTAGGGCTGCTGCCCTGCAGCGGAGTTTGAGACCTGAGCCTGTGCTGCAGATGCCCCGTCCTGCAGACCCTCAGCCAGACAGGGCAGAGAGTGTGTCCTGCCCTGCAGCGAGACAAGCAGCTTTCCTGGGGGCTCAGGGGGCATGGCTTGCACGGTGTGCTCTCCTCAAAAGTGCAGGCTCCCTTCCAGCAATGAGATGGGGAGCTGGTGAAACATCAGGCTTTACATCCAAACTAAACACTGAGTTAAAAATAACTCCTGTAAGGCAATGGAGAAGCAAACTGCTGCTGTTCTTCAGGCAGGTGTTGTGCTGGGACCCCTTCCTTCAGAGAAACAGAAGAAGGGAAGAAACTTTATAGTCTGAGTCATCCTTTTCTCCCTCAGAGAAGCCAGTGTGGTTTCTTCTGGAGCGTTCATGGAGGGTGAATTTTCAAGCCAGTGGACAATTGCTGGGCTGCCGGTCCTAGCGCCCAGCCTCCTCTGTTGGTTGGTGTGCTGCCCTGGCAGAGTGCTGTCGTACAGCAACGAGGTTCAGTCCCCATAGGCTGCAGTAACATTGAAGATTGTATTGTGACAGCAGACATCTGTCTGTCTGAACAGAGATCCCCCCCAGCCCGGCGTCGGGGCTGTGGGTGGGAATCCCTTGTTCTTCCACAGGACACTCACAGGGCTCTGTCTCTCAGTGTGTTGCAGGTGCCATGTACATCACTGGCTTTGCGGAATCCATTGCAGATGTCCTGAGCCTCAGCAACATCTGGGCAGTGCGCGGGATCTCCCTGGCCGTACTGCTGGGCCTGCTGGGGATCAACCTGGCTGGGGTGAAGTGGATCATCAGGCTCCAGCTCCTGCTGCTCTTCCTGCTGGCCGTCTCGACACTGGACTTTGTCATTGGGTCCTTTACACACCTTGATCCAGGTAAAACTGGAACGTCATCACATGTGGGTCAGGAGCCGTTAATCCCCTGGGGCTTTCTCCTTAGGTGTCCTTGTGAGGTTACACATCTGGGTAGAGGTGGAGTTCAGTGCGTCCAGACCTGGCTGCTGTCCTTTGGTACCAGCCTTTTAGAGGCAATGCGTATTTTTGCAAGGAGTGTGTATTTTCAGGGCGTGACTGAAGATGCATTATTAAAGTAGGTGTTTAACCTCGGGAAATGAGCTCTGTGCGTGCTTAGAGGTTTTCTAACAACAGAGAGTAGATGCATTTGTGTTTTGTGCCCACAAAACCAGAGGATTGTGACTTTTTTGTTAAAAAGACCTTCTCCCCAGAGACCCTTGAGGTCACTTAGACCCTGGCTGTGGTGAGTTTTGCCACCAGCGCTGACCTTGGGCTGCACACCACTGGATTTGCTGCCCAGGGCCATGCTGGGGAGCCAGGTGAGCTGGGGCAAGTGACTGCTGGTGTTTCAAGAAGCTGTGGGTGCACGTCTCCCCTGTTAACCATCCCCAGCCTGACTTCAGCCTTTAGTGCCCAAGCTCCAGCTTGGGCAAGGCAGAGGTTCAGAGCTCCCACTTGCTGCCCTGCTTGTACCTTCTCCTCTCTCCATCCTCACCCCTGTGAAGAAAACACATCTCAAGATGTGGGGAATTACAGTGGAAGGGGTCCGTGAGTGCTGCAGCGGCCACTCCAGCAATAACGAAGTGTAATTAGCTGAGTAAACAGAAGGTGTCACCTTTTTCTTGGCTTCCTCTGTGTCCAGCTGCACCTTAGGGGGGTTGCAAGCAATCTGCTAATGTCACTTTAAAGGAAAGATCTTCAGTTTTGATTTGCAGTTGGGATTCAGCCGCCGAGCCAGGTGGCAGGAGATTTGTCACATAGGTGTTTGTAGCGCCCATGGCCCAGCTGGCTTGTTGTGCTGCTGTGTTATTTTGTGCTGCCGGTACAGTGTGCCAGGCTGGTGCGGAGGGGACAGAAGCTGCTCCACCATTAGCTGCTCCCCTGTCGGAGAGAGCCTTGTTGAAAGGTGTTTGCACTTTATATTTAGGCTCTAAGAAATGCTCCCAGTGAAAGCCAGAAGAAGTCTCAGCAGACATTTGTAGTGGAGAATGAAGCAAGGATGATTGTGCTCGGTGTGGTGTGTTTTGCCGAGAAAGCAACTGACCTGCTCCAAACAGCTGCGTTTCATAGGAAGTTTTTTTCTAAAGGAAACAAGAGGGGTTTGCGTTTCAGTTATGCTCAGAGGAGACCTTTAATGTGGACCTAGAGACCTTTCTAATAGTAGCGAAGAAGCGACGTGATGGTAGGAACGTGAATGTGGGACCAGGAGGAGAGAATTAAAGGGAT
>NW_010427388.1:48254-48858 GCF_000710305.1 Buceros rhinoceros silvestris | reverse complement strand
AGGAAACATGCCCAAGTTGAGGTCACCTCAGTTGTTTTTGATCTCCTCCACCACTGAGCACTATGTCTTTTCCTCGGACAGAAGATAGAGAAAGGAATTAAAACAAGGCAGTTGAGCGTTGCAGATGCTGCAGTTTAGCCATAGCTGGCTAAAAAGAGGAGGATTTCCAGTACTTGGAAGAACCTCGAGCTAATGGTGGCCAGATCCAAGCCCCAAATGCTCGTGCCCCAGAGCAGCACTGCTGGTGCAGCGGGACCTATGGCCACAGGGCTGGTTGGGGAGAGCTGTGGATTACTCTGCTTCTAGCTCCCATGTGAGAGCCAGGCTGAATGGTTGGTTCCTCCCAAGTCCTGCATTTCCCCAGCAGGCCTCTGAGTGGTGTGTCAACACCAATGGTGAGCACTGGGCTTCAAGAAGCCTCCTCGATCTGTCTTATATGCTTTCTGTGCTGCATGAATGGATGCTTGTCTCTGGGGTGCAGTTGCCCCTGCCAGCAAAGCACCCCTCCTGCAAGCAGGCTGCGGGTGGAACGTGCAGGTGTCGGTGAAGCTCCATCCTCGAGAGTCAGTTGATGGCGGTGGCGGGGTGCCATGCATCTGAGGCC
>NW_010427388.1:47715-48084 GCF_000710305.1 Buceros rhinoceros silvestris | reverse complement strand
TTGAGACCTCTTCGGGGTGGTCGGTCAACTGATCATCTCTCCACAGCCTTCGCGTGCCTGCGGTTGTTTTGGGTTTGGTTCTTCTGCTGTGAAGGGCAGCATACAGGGAGAGGAAGTTTTTGAGAATGGACCTGTGAGCTGACAAGGTTTCAGCTGACATCTTGTCTGCTTTGCTTCCATGTTTTGTGACTGGTTTATGGGGTTTCAGTTCACAGCCTCAGGTCTCGGTCTCCGAACCTGTAAAATGGGCCTTGAGCAGTCCTTCTGCCTTTCCTGCTCCTGCCATGGCAGCCTTTCCCCTCACTTCACATTTCCAAGTGCTGCACACATACCAGAGGACTGCACATCTGCCAAGCAGCAGTTATTTGG
>NW_010427388.1:47116-47539 GCF_000710305.1 Buceros rhinoceros silvestris | reverse complement strand
CTGTCCATCTTGAAGGTCTTGAACGGCTGCCTTTGTGTGGTTGCGCTGGGTGGAGTCCCCTGCTCTTCGCTCCATTCCCTCAGCTCACACCCAGGCACACACCAAATCGGATATTGTCCAAGCACTCACTCCCTTCCTGTGGTTTGCCTTTATTTTTAGTCTGAGGACGGAGCCTGTTTACACAAAAGGGGGCTTCGCAGCAGGGCCTCCCGCTGCTTTTGCTCCTTCTTTTCCTCTCTCTGTTGCCGTGGCTCACTCCCGCTCCGAGAGCCTGCCGGGGTCCTGCAGCCCGCAGCTGGGGCTGGAGGAGTCGAGTGGCTCCAGCAGACAGGGAGTGCTCTGGGTCACTTCTCTAGACGCTGCTGACCCCGCTGAGGCTGCAGGCAGGGGAGCCCCGCCCCTCGCCGCACCCCACACCCTCGC
>NW_010427388.1:32635-47054 GCF_000710305.1 Buceros rhinoceros silvestris | reverse complement strand
CGCTGAGGCTGCAGGCAGGTCAGCCTGCTCCCTGCCAGCATCCCTCCGCTTGGCCCCCAGGGCTTTTGCTCCTTTCCGCAGGGTGGGGTGGGACTGGCTGATTTTTTGGAGTTAATCCCGATTCCTCCCGTTGGCTCCAGCTGGCACTTCCCCTGGGGATGGCTTACGGTCTCAGGCTGGGATCTTGGCCAGGGCTGGATAGCGAGGAGAGAGGGGCTCCCTGTGCTGGCTGAAAACCAGCCTTGTGGAGCTGTCTCTGGCCACTCATCTTAAAATTTGGTTCCACCTCCAGAAATGAGACCCCAAGCTCCTTCCATGGGACAGAAAACATCCATATTCTCTTCCTCCCTGGGTACAGCTTACTGTTTTTACTGACATGGGGGAATTGAAATCAGGCAGCACTCGACTTCTCAACCCATAACAAGACCCAGCACTTGCTACGCAATTGCATAGCAGCAATGCGGCTTTTCTTGGCTCATGGATATTTGCATTTTAATTCTGGAGGTCCATACCTCAAAATCAGCCTGAGTTATTTTAGGGAGGAGCAGTGAACATGAAGGAGAGGATGCTCCTTTCCGTGACCAACTCCTCAGAACAGTATGTGAAACTTTTTGGCCTCTTAACGTCCCGAGCATGAGAGTCACGGAAAAAGAAGATAAGCCTGCCGTTAATGCCCACTCTTATTTTCCTAGCATATCTCTGCTAATTTTTGTGTAGGGTGACTCCCAAATACTCCCTCTCAATTAGGCGCCTGCTTTCCTGTTTTGGCAGCGGCTCTCAGGTGCCCTGTGAAAGCAGAGTGGGTGGGGGCGGTTGTTGGGAGGGAGGGCTGGCGTTAATTTGGTTGCGCTTTGTTGGGGAGATGAAAGGAATTACAACATGAGCAGAAGGGGCCTGACAACAGCCCCTTAAATTGCTGGTGGGGGGGAAATAGATTATTATGTGGGGAATTCAATAATTGGGTCCTCTTGGGCTGGGATACTGTGTGGCTGGGTGAGCGTGGAGCCCAGCCGTGTGGGGCTGAGCCCCTCTCGTCCCGGCTGGGAAAGCCTAGTGTTTTATTTCTGAGGGACACAGAGCAGCTTGAAAGGTGTATTACTGTCAGGGTGCTTCTGCTTGGGATTATTTTCCATGCAAACCACTTGCTTCATGTCACTCACTTGGGTTTCAGCTTCCCAAAGCTGCTCACACAGAGCCCAGAAAACACATTTCTCATCCTCGCTTCTTCCTTCAAGGGATTCATCCCCCTTGGGCATTCTGTGGCTGAGCTGAGGGAGCTGATGCTCTCCTGTGGGTACCGTGGGTGAGAAGCTGTGGGAGATGAACATTGCCTGGGGCTGCTCCAGCAGACGGGGAACCTGCAATTGTCGAAGTGATCTATGTGTGTAAACACTCTGGTGTTGTAAAGATCCCTCAAATGGTGCCTCAGGGGCTTCGATGGCTTGAATTAATTAAATATATTCGCACATATTTAGTATGAAAGTGATCAAAGCATCCTAATCGCAGAGCTTTTGCTTGGTTCTGGGTTATTTTATTTTATTTTTGGGCATGAAGGGTGTGCCCCAATTTCATAAGAGAGGGTGCAGGAAGGATGTGTGTGTCAGAAGATGATCTGCAGCTAATCCCAGAGGCTTTATCCCGGCTGATTGCTGACTTCCTGGCCTGAGACACATCTGGAAACTGGCATCAAATTCCAAGTCGAAATCACTGAGTGAGCGGCAGCACGGAAAAAAAAAATCCCACTTTGCTACTGAACAAGGTAGACACCGTGGTGAATAAAAGCAGGAGGCTGCTAATACGCTCTTTATTTATTAAAAAACACAGGACTGCTTTCCCCAGGTTTTTCCAATTATAGTGCATTGAATGGCCCTGACATCACTCTTGAGCCGGGGCCAGCCTATTCAACAGTCTGGCGAAGACATTTATTAACTGGTTACCTGCCAATTGTCTGGGCTAGGAGCTGCGGGACACATGTGTTTTGAAAAGTGATAACATTGTTAGGGGCCTTATTTAGATAGCGAGAGGAAAGCTACACCACTCTGTCTAGGCGCTCCAAAGTAGGTATTTAAAGCAGTTTATTTAAAAAAAAAAATTAAATTGAGATGTAGCTTTGCTGCATGTTTCCACTCTGCTGCCCTGTTTGTAGGTAGGTTTTCACACTGCTTCCTCGTTGGAGAATGCCTGACAGCAGGACTTTGTCGAGGAGCAGCGGTCTCATCTGCCGGCGGATGCTGCTGGCTGGGGACCGGGGCTGGCATCCCTGTGCCCTTGCTCTGCTGAGGCCAGGCGGGATTTCTGAGCCCACCACCCTGGAGTATCTCCCAGGGTGTGGGTGAGGAGGAGGGGAGTCCCTGTCCTCCTTCACCTGCTGGCTGTGCTGGGGATGCCATGTGTGTGTAACCTGCTCATAGAAATTTCCAGTGATGGATCCTCTGATGCATCCATGGGTTCCCTGCTGTAGTCACAGTTTCTCAGGCTAACCCCCACTTCCTGTTGGACCAGTTGGAGCGGGGCCAGCGGAGGCCACAAAAATGATCTGAGGGCTGGAACACCTCTGCTGTGAAGAAAGACTGAGAGGTTGGGGTGGTTCAGCCTGGAGAAGAGAAGGCTCCGGGGAGACCTCGTTGCAGACTTTCAGTACTTAAGAGGGGTAAGAGAGGGACAATCCTTTTAGCAGGGCCTGTTGTGACAGGACAAGGGGTGATGGTTTTAAACTGAAAGAAGGTAGATTTAGATTAGATCTAAGGGAGACATTTTTTACTCTCAGGGTGGGGAGACCCTGGCCCAGGTTGCCCAGAGAGGTGGGAGAACCCCCATCCCTGGAACCATTCCAGGTCAGGTTGGACCCTGGGGCTCTGAGCAACCTGCTGCAGTTACAGATGTTCCTGCTTATTGCAGGGGGGTTGGACCAGATGACCTTTAAAAGTTCCTCCCCACCCAAACCATTCTATGGTTCTATGATTAACTGCAAACCCCAGTGCTTTGGGTCTTTTGAGGACCTGGGGACCAGCTCATGTCCTTTCTGCATTAAACTACCGTGCTTGAAATGCCTCTTGTGCTTCTCTTTGGTCTTGTCCGGGCTGGGCCATCTAAGCAGCCACATTGGGCGTGGGCGCAAGCTGCCCTCTGCCACATGCTGCCAAGGAGGAGGAGGAGGGTCTCGGCCTTATTTGACACCCTGAAACATGCCACCGCATGGTGCCGTCAGGCCGGGCAGGCCTGGGTCCGCCCCTGGAGCAGCAGAGGGTTTGCTGAGGCTGTTACAGGTTTAAACTTGCTTAATAGGTAATGCTGCTCCTGATTTACGTAAACAGGACGTTTTGTACACGGTTGATTTAACCTGTAATGTCTTTGCTGTTTCCCTGCGAGGCAACGCTCAGCTCATCTTCCTAGAGCTTGTACATAAATCCTGGGATACCTCGGCTGGCTTTGTCCCCTGCTAGACGCTGCCTTCGCGTGGGCTTTCCCCACCCGCTCCCCCCACGAAACCTCCCGTGCAGGCTCTCTATTCAGCAGCAGCTCGTTTAATGCTAGAGACCTGATAAAACTGACTGGCTTGAGGAAGACCTATCTCATCCCATAATCTCTCCATCTCTCCCTGTTGCTGTGTTTAAACGGGACCGCTTTATGTACTTGCGTTGATTCTTTTTTTTTTTTTTCTGCTGCTACATAATTGTTTTCAAATGATGGAGATATTTTACCTCCTCTTTTTTCATCCCCCCAGTGTTTAATTCTAGTCACAGTTCAGCCGTGCCCTGAACCAGTTTTCCTTATTTAAAAATTTGATTTATGAAGATAATTTCTAGATATTAGCTTCTTTCTCCAGCTGCTTCTAGTTCACATTCCTCTCCTAGGCTAAAGAGAAAACTTTGTGTGGGGTGTGGGTCCTTATCTACAGCTTATCATCTTCTCTGCTGGCTTGTGTTAACGGTTTTTGGCCTTTTTTGGCTGTAGGTGAGAGATTTTAACCTGGTTGTACCTCCTCTGGCCTGGATGATGGCCCAGTGGTTCTTGCTGGTTTCCTGCTCAAAGGGGAAATGCATGCATTGAAACATGGTAGGGAAAATGTATTCTCTGATTTAAACTGAATTCAATTAGTAGTTTCAAACAAACCACGAAAATCCTTTTGGGTGACAACATCTTGCTCAACCTTTCCAAAATCAAACACTGTTTGATTTCTGTTTGCTTTATGGTCTGAAACTAGACTGGGAGCCGGAGCCGTGTGTGTTGTATGGAATATAACGAAACCTCCCAAAAATGAAATCAAACTATCATTTTACAATCAAAAAATCAGCAAATGGAATATTTTTCTTTTGAAATACCATTGTCACCTGGATGATAGATCCATGACTTGGAAGTATGGGATGTTCTAGTCTTGAGTGTGGCAGAAGACTCTGTAGACTGCGGCAGGGTCTGGTGGGTTATGTTGCATTTTGGGTAAAAAAGACAGGGATTTGATCCATGTCGATTGGGCCTCGTCCCAAGCGATAACAGAGTAGCTCCGAGTTAGAAAGGAGGTCACTGCAACGGGTCCAGAGGATGTGTGTCATCCTTGCTGCTGCTCAACTGCTGTTCATTTTCCTCCCATTGTTGTGCCTTGACTCAGGCTAAATTCTGATTTCTCAAGGCTTGGGCGTTTCAGCAGAGAAGTTGTGCAGAGACTCCCACAACCAGGGACTCTGGGCATGACATCTAAGAAATACCACTGTATAATTAATAATAATATCCCATCGATGCAAACTGTTTTCCTAGAAAAAGGATGAAGGGAGGGACGTTTTGCTTCTCATCCTGCCTGTAAGGAATAAAGTAATTTCCGCTGACTGGTGTGAATACCACTGAATAAGCCAGGTAGCGGATACCACATCAAAAAATAAAATAGTAAGGGAAGGATTTTATATATTATAGCAAGTTTGGTGCTTAGCATTTAAATAATATGAAACATAGTGGACTTTATAAAGTTTAAATACCCATGTTGAAATATCTTCCTTTTTTTTTCCTAATCAAAATTTCAGACTTTCCAACCACCTGCAGAAAATATAAATTTTTTTTTTTCCCCAAAAAATAATTATCAACCTACAGAGACAGACTAAGTTCCAAACAGCTCCACTAGCTACTTCCACAGGCACATTCCTGCATTTTCTTTTACTTAAGCTGCGCTTTCATGATGGGGAGCTGCCCCTGTGGGCGCTTTTGAACTCTGTGTGTGCACTTGTGTACCCTGCTGGTTTTCCACTTCTCCATCCTCCCGAGAAGCCAACGTGGAGATGAGGCAGGCACATGGGGAGCTGAGTGGAAATCATTGTTCCCTCCCACCCAGCCTGGTCCCACCGGAGATGCAGTGTGGCTGGGGAAGGCCTGGGGGGAGCATAGGCTGCTTCACTATCCAAGCGAGGTGACAGCATCCAGCAAATGAAAATTGGCCCGTAAACACAAACATCAGAGGCAGACTTAAGCAGTCCCCTTTGTTTATTCTGCCTTTGGTCCTATTTTTAGCTGTTGGCCAGCACCCATTATTGCAGATCCGTTGGCTTTGGGGAGAGGAAGATGCTCGTGACCTGATAGTTCTTGTGGCTGGGATGCTTCACAGGATGGAGAGTAGAGTCTGAGTGCGTTTAATGGGGCTGCATTTACCAGAGGGGGAGGATGGAAGTGCTTCAGTTTGTCCCATATGCAAAGGACTGATGGTCCCCAAGCAGGTTTTTTGCAGGTTTCCTCAAACAGATCAACCCGTGGCACTTCTGCTCTAGGCTTTCTGGCTTGCCAGAGGGTTTTCAGTGCACAAATCCCATGCCCCTCCATACCTCCTGTAACATGGCAGACCATTGGTCCAGATGGTGCTAACCCTCTCTCCAAGAGCATCCCGTGGCAGGCCAGGCTGCTGGGTGTGCTGCCGAAACCCCAGGCAACTTGAGAAGAGGTTGTCTGCTACATCCGGAGTCCTTGGAGAAGAAAAAGACGAGTGAGTGCTTTCCCTGATGATAGCGCTGTCAGTCTCCACGCTTGGTAATTTGTCTGCTCCACTGAGAAGTGTTTATGCCCGGTGGTGATTCATTGTCCTGCAGCACGGTTACTGGCAGCCTGTCTCTGTGCTGTCACTTGAAGTGTGACCAAAATACCCCGATTTTGTCACCGCCAGCAGTGGCCAGAACAAGCAGGTGCAGCGGAGGGTGGTTTTCGGGAGAGGGTTAATGGAGGGATCCCTTGGAGCCCATGGTGGCAGGAAGCCGTATTGTGTGTTGACTTTAATCAGGAGGTTTGGGAGATCAGCTCTGGAGCAGAAAACAGGGGCTCAGGAGGAACAAACACTGCTGCTTCAGAAGGGCGGCGATTTCCTTTTGGGTAAACACGTCATTAATCTCAGGGAGCACATTCTTTTCCATCAAAAGATAAGGGATTCGAGTTGCCTTTCTCAGGGCTTGGTCTTTGTAGATTGTTTTAACTGTGGCTTTCGCTCCTTCAATTACAGACTTTACATAATCTCTCATTTTGGGTTTGCCGGGCTCATTATGGGTGCAGAGAAAAAGCCTTGAGCAAGGGAACTCCTTTCCTTCTTTCTTTAAAATCGCTCTGATCTTCTCACCCCACTCCCACTTGCCAATTTTTTTCACTAAAACCTGTCTAGTTTATACTATGTGCAGCTCTGATGGATTAGAAACGTAAGCGTGCTGTTCGTCCTCGTTTATGACACTCTGTCTGTAGTGCTAATGATAAAATAGGTGCCTGTTTGTTCACCACAAGTGGAAAGATAGCAATGCGCTCCTCTCCCTGCCCCTTGCTGTTGAGCTGTGCTTGAGGACACCAGTTACTGTGGCCAGCGAGGCGTGGGATGATGCTGGCTATGGCACCCAGTGCTTCATTTTCAGCTGGCACCATCCCACTGAGCGGGGAGACAGCAGTGGCAGAGCTGCTGCTTTCACTGCTGCTGCCTGTGGCTCGGCGTCTGTGGTCACTCTGAGCTCTTTTAATAGTAGATGTGTTTAACTGGTATCTAGGGGTGTGATTACAGAGAGAATTGAGTCCCTTCATGATCTTACCTCCTCTTCTTCCCAATGCTTTGTGCTTAGGGCTGCCAGCAGGCAGGGTTGGGGTGGGGTAGGCATATAGAGAGTGAATCTGCAGGGATGGGTATCAGAAGTCTTGGGTTTGCTCTTCTCCCTCTGGGCTGAGCTGCACATGCCTCATTTCCAGCTATGGAGCTGTGCTGCTGCCCACAAGTCCAGTGTGCTCCTGGCTGGTAGGAAATGTGCACTGATCCACACTGACTCCCATGGCACACGTGTTGCACTGGGGCAGCAGAAAAGGGCATTCTGGGTTGGGTGAGTGTTGTCCTCTGGGTAGATGAGTCCAGTGGTAACTGTAAGGAGACAGGAACATCAGTTTTTTCAATCTGTCCCATCCTGCTCCAGCTCTGCCCCCCTGCAGCTCTTCACTACTTCTGTTTCCTCCCAGTCTTCCAGGTAAAATTTGTATATCCAAAGGTGAAGCAGGAGATGTCCTGGGAAATGTTAAAACATCTTCATATCCCTGTACAAGTTCAGTAAAGGTCATGGTTATTCTCTGTACCTGCCAGCATAGCTCTGCCTCTTAACGTGCTTTGCTTTCATGACCCACCAGTTCTCTGTCTCTTAGAGAACTGGGACTTTCTGGTGAAAATTTGTTCACGCATCTCACAGGCCGAGTGTCAGCCCAAGCTGAGCAGTGGACTAGTAGCATGGAAGAGCCATTGTGCTGTTCTCTGTCTACCTCCAGCACTGCTTCTCTCTCACTGTTTTCCTTCCCAACTTTTCCTTGTCTTTGTCATACTCTCTGCCTCCACCTGCCCTGTACCAGGCTGGCAGTAGTAGGGCAATGGCTGGGATTAGCGATGGTAGTGTTGGACCTGCTGGGAAAAAATACTGGGAGGACCTTGGGAGCTGGAGCTGGGCAGTTGCAAAGGCATGGCTGAAGAAGTAGCTTGGCCTTGGAAGAGTGTGGAAATGTGATTGTTGATGTCGGTATTCAAAAAGCTCAAACACAAGAAGCCAAGCACGTGCACAGAAGGATGCAGAAGGATGGGGCTTGCAACTTTACTGCTTTGATTTATTTTTTTATTCTGTTGGGAAAGGTGATTCAAGTGCTATTTGTGACCCCCGTGCCCTCTTCATGCATCTTTGATGATGCCAATCCACTGGAGAGGTGCACTGTTTTCCGTGACCTTCCTTGGGTGTGCTGCGTGCTTTTGCTGAGCTCTGGTTGTGGTCAGCCCGACCCACGTTCTTCTCAGGTGCATCTGAGACCCCCCTTTGCTGGGGAGGCCCAGAGCCATCCTGAGCATGGCTGCATCAGTGCAGATCATTGTTCTGAGCTGTGGTGTTGGAGGATCCTGTGCTGCTTGGTGCCTCAAATTAATTTTCAGCATTTGTGTAGCGCGGGAGTAATACAAAGATAAGGCTGTGGGGTTTGGGTGACGTTCATGGCTTTGCATCCATCTCTGCACGCCCACAGTTTCTCTGTGTATAGTTAATCCTGTGTATCTGCAGTTGCACACTGAGATGCTGAAAAGGCTGTTGCTGGTGGTGGTTTGCTATCAAATGTTGCGTCATGATAGCCAAGCATGCCTGACTTTCCCAGCAAGTGAAGAAGCTGTTCTCCTGTGATAGGCTATGTAGGGTCAGTGAGTATGTTTGGTGACCACAGATCATCCATGGATGAACTTCTTCTGCAGGCAAGGGAAGAATTAGTATTGCAAGGGTTTTTGGAGGAAGAATTTCACTGCTTCCATGCTACAGAGCGCTCTGACCTATGTAGAAATTAATTTGATCTAAGCCGCTCAGCAGTCATCTGATACACAACAACTTCTGAGAGTTACCAGCCTGACAGGGCTTGACTTGTCCAGCAGGGAGTTAGCCGTTCAGAAGTCCTGTACCTTTCCCTTGGCTAAGAGTTTGGAGAATGAAAATACACACGTGGCTGGTGAGGAGTGAAACTTTATCTTCCTGCAGAGTTGTGTGTTCACATGAGGATGGCAGCTGAGGTCCATTCCTGTTTTCTCTGCCATGGGTATCTTGAGCACCAGCGCTTCGCTCTGGGTTGTGTCCTTGGACTGGTGTCTGAGGGGAACAACTGGATTTTGGAGCTTACGCCAGAAGGGTTTAGAGATGGAAGAAGAAACGGGAAAGAGAGCAAGGAGATAATTATGCCAGGGATATATAATTACTCCTTGGCTGTCCGTGTCTTACATCACGCAGGATCCAGAAAATGATGGGGTCTGACCTGGGAAATGTGCCGCAAGAAAAACGCTTCCAGCTGTTCCTCTGAAAGTGAATTTCAGCAAGTACCTTCCAGGTGGGAATATGTGGGCTTACTTATTTAGGAAGAGAAAAAAATCTCACCATTTCAAGCCTTCAGCATTCACCTTCATAATTAAAATCACTAATCACAAGCATAGCACAATACGTGACCGTCTTGTGGGAGCTGTTTCTTAAGGTGGTTTTCCATTTTTGCACTATTTAGCCTCTGCCTCGGTGCCAGGGTTTACTTAACCTTAAGCTTGCGAACAGGCTTATTGAATTTGGCCAAGACTTGACTAATCTGTAATGAGCTCCAGATTGCCTGGAACTTGGCAGCGCCTTTGTCCTCTGTGCCGTTGCATAATGGCCTGACCCCACGTAACCACAGCTTCGCCTCACACCCCTTCTCCAACTTCTTTGAGTCCTGCTCTGAAGCCCCAGGTTTCACAGAGGGACTGCCCTGCTAGGGAGTGTCCCAAGTGCCGAAAACCTCCTTGGCTGCTTTCATCTTCTTCCAGGGGGTGAGAGGTGGGAGAGGTTAGATATCAGGAAGAACTTCTTTACAGAGAGGGTTGTGTAGCATTGGAACAGGCTGCCTGGGGAGGTAATGGAGTCCCCATCCTTGGAATTTTAAAAGACGTGCAGATGTGGCGCTGAGCGACATGGTTGAGGGACCCTGGCAGTGCAGGGTGGATGGTTGGGCTTGATGATCTAAAAGGTCTCTTCCAACCAGATGATGCTGTGATTCTGTGATTCTATGAAAACCTCATGTGGAAACCAGCTGAGGTGGAGAGGAGATGCAGTGGTGGCAACCAAGCGAAGGCTGGTACCTTCTCCCAAGCATTCGTGGTGGCCAGGAGACATCAGAATCCTGTCCATCTTTCTCCTCCTCCTCTGCCTGCATTGGGCTGATGTGCAGCCCCCCTTGTGGTCTCCCTGCGCTTGTGAGTGGAGTTTGTTCATCATGGAAGCTTTTCCATTTGAAACTTGCTTGGTGGTTTTTATTGTTTATTACATCAATTTAATAAGGACAATTGGAAGGGTTTAATTTGTCAGAAATCACAGGAATAATTCAGATGTTGCTCCAAGACAATTTTTTTCCCCATTGTTTATTTACTTCGGCTCAACCACTTGGGAAACTCATTATTTGCCTGCTCTTTATTGAGTATCTAATGATGAAAATAAGTTGTTACCGCTCTTTATTATGTGTTTCCCATAAGGCTGATGTGGCGCAGAGAAGGAACTGGATTCTTTTCCTTCTAGCATGACGCTGGGAAGATTGTTTATAGCACTTCAGCTCCAGCCCTCTGCAAGCCAACCGAGAGCAGGATCGTTAAAAGCAGGATTTAGAGGCTGTGGGGTTGCATAAATTAATTGAGAGCAAAATTTGTCAGGCAAATGTTTTGCAATGAGCGAAAAGGGAGGAATCTGGCTTGGATCTCATGTACCCAGCAGTAAGCTGAGGGAAAAGATCCTCTTACAGAAAAAAAAAAAAAAGAGAAATTAATAAAATGATCTTGCCTTGTTTGGAGATCAGAGAGCCATATATAGACCCTATCGCATTTCCTTCCCTCCTCCTTCTGAAGCTCGTCCTTTTGAAGTGCACTTCCAGTGGGATGTGGATAATTGACTCTGTGAACAACCGACCGAGTGCTCTGTTGGTTTAACCGATTGGTCTCAGTTGCTGATTCCTGTTTTGTTTTGGATGATTTTCAGCCCAGTTGCCCTGTCAGCTACAATTAGCTCCATTAGTATGACAGCTGGAAGGTCACAGATGACTCGCTCTGATCGTGAGGGCAGCCCGGAGATGCTCACAGCATGGTGTTCTCAGTTCTGTGGTTGTGTGCCGATAGCTTGCTGAAGTTGATGGGGATTGCCAATCCTGGTGTAAAACCAATCAACAGAGATGTGAGATTTGCTTCATGGGAGGGTGATTGACTGAGGAGTGATGTTGCAATAATAAGTAACATTTGGATGAACTTCAGGAAGCTCCTGGTTCTCTATAAGGGGAAAATGTGGAATGGCTGGGCTTCCTCTTGCCTGCCAGAGCCGCAAGGAAAGGATGTGGAAGAGGGATGGAGTTGTAGGCACATCTGTGGCTCTTTCAACAAATCCGTGGCTGTCTTTTTTTTTTTTGTGGTTCCAGTGACACCTGCCATGGTTTTGGGCTTTGTCTCTTCCACTCAGGATTTACACTTCGGGCAGTAAAGTAGGAAAGGGAACAGCAGATGAATGGATGGAGCACAAGGGATCCTTTGACTTCTTAAGGGCTGTAGGGGTCAGATGCACACAGGTGCAGGTCAGGACTCGTGGGTCTCACGGTCTCCCTTTGTCCATGGCATGGCCAAAATGGTGTCACAGAAAATGTAATCTGGTAGTACCCTTGGCCTTTTGTATAAGAAAGGAGACATAAAGCGCACAACATGCCTGGATGAGCCCATCAATGATTTATCTAGCCCCCAAACCCAGTCGGAAGCTCCCAAACTCGGTTGGAAGACCCCAGTGGGAGACGGTGCACTCGCAAATCATGATGCTGTGGCTGGTTCTGCAAGGGTCTGGTTTTGGTTTGGTATTATTTGGTATTTTCCTTAACTGCTTGGATGATGGAAAAGTGAATGTGCAGGTTTAGTTTGCAGATGGCCCGCAGCTGGGAAGGGCTTGCAGCAGCCTGTCTGAGAGGGTCAGTTTTCCAGATGACCTCATGCAAGCAGGGGAAGTGACGTGAAAAGGACGATTTGTGACAAAGTTTCACAGCCTGGCAGAAACTGTCAACTGTGTCAGTGCAGAATGAGGACTGTTTCCAGTAGGTGAGAGGTTACCATTAAAAATGCAGATAGCTTATGGATCAGGCAAGAAATAGCATCATGAACTCCAAACGGCGATTTTGGTTAGACAATAGAGGAAACTTATATGATAGAGACAGGGAAATATGAGAGTAAACCATCAAGAGAGGCTAGAGTCCGCCTCACAGGAGATCGTTAAGAATTGTTGGGGCAAACTTTTGTTGAGAGTGACATAGATGTATTTGATGCTGCTGCTGTGAAGCCCAGGTCGGAGAATGTCTGCAGACCTCCTTGGGACAAGATGTATATCCTGCCCACTCCTTTTGTTTCACTAATAAAATATTAACATTCTTATGAGGAACATGTCTTTTGTGAAAAATCCCTTGCCCAGGGATCAGAATTTTCCTTGAACAGTTCTGCAGACATCTGTGGGGTCCAGAGGTCGGTGTCTTGGGCTGAGTTTATTCCCTTTAAGTCTTTTCTGGGACTCGTTCCTACTGAAGATAGCTGGTGCTTTTAAAAGGACTAGCAGCAGGAGACCTCTTCTGTCAGTGTGTTTCCATCCATGTTTGGGCAACACAATGAATGCAGATGTAGTAGGAAACTTCTGATTATCTATAGGACTTTTCTGTGGCAGCTTCAAAGCTCTGTGGTTAGTTATATTCCAAGACTTTAAATGGCTGCGTCTTGTGTTCAGAGCTCTGATTTAATTTTCCGGTTTAATCTATTGTCCAAACATTATTAATATTGTCTTTGAGGAATGGGACAGCTTTGATGGAGTCTTTTTTTTTAATTTCTGGCCATCACCCTGTGCAGCCATAAACAACAGGCTGCCTGCTAATGAGGAAATTCAAGTTATTGCAGTCGCATGTCTTGTGGAAATAGATTGTAGTGGCAGGAGAAAAAAAAGAACCGACTTTGCTCACCTCCCACCCTTAGCTGGTATGAGCATTTGGGTTACTGACAAGGAGGAGAAGGTTGCCAGATTAAGATACTCTGTTAAAAAGCAGTGTTGTCTGTTGAAAATGAAATTGTTAATTTCATAGATGTATCGTTAATTCCTTAACCTGCTTTCATGAGTTATCTTTTCTACCTATAAGCATCTAAAACCTTTCCGAATTAATGCCCTGCTGGCAGGTCTGCTGTCGGGCTCAACTCTTCCTAACTAATCCAGGTTTGTGGAAGAATTGGACTGGTCCTTCCAGTGTGAAGGAAGGGAGCAGGATCCTCCATTACATACTCGGTAAACCATCTGCATGATGCTGATGTCCTAACCATTGCTTTCTCCTTACTCTCCCATCTTCTGTAAAACTTTTTGTTTGGAAAGTAAAACATGTGTGTGTATGAGCTTGGAAAGAAGATGGTGTGGGGAGTGTGGCACAGCCCAAGGTCTTGGCATTTGCTCCTTGTTGTGCCGCGATAAACATCTTCAGAAGATTTGGGAGGGGCGGTGGCTGGTTGCGATGCACAGCCCCATGTTTAGCCCTGGTGTGGGGATGACAACAGCAACAGGAGAGCAGTGGCGTCAGGAGGGTAAGCACACCACGCAGCAGTGGGCAGTGTTAGAGCACCTTATTCCTTCTCCAGCGGGAAACCCATGTTGTAGGGGAGACCCCACCCTGTAACAAAGTGGCACTGTTGACTTTGGGCACACTGGCAAATGGTGTATAAACCGGGTGTTTTGGTGGCAGCTTCACTGTGTGGGCACATTTCAGGCCTTGTCTGTGCAGGAGCTGGGCTGGCAGAAGCGCAGAACTGGGATACAGTGTGAGGGGTTGCTCGGGGCTGCAGTTGTGGCAGCCTAATTTTGCTCTATTTGGGAAGAGGATTAAAGGGGCTCCGTTAGATGTTAGGTGATCCTTGCCAGTTTTCCTCCATGGACAGGTTTTACAGGACTATGTCCAGCTTACTCACAGACAGGACTGGATGTGATCTGTGATCTAGCTTGGGAGAGCCACCAGAAAGAGAGGGAGAGAGAGAGAGCCTGGTGATGCTTCTTGATGTGCTGCATCACTGCACCTTTCCATGGCGTTTGCACCCTTGTAACCGTGTTGACCTCTTCTCTGCCTTCTCCCCTCAAATCAGTTGACATTCGTCCTTTCAAACTATCCCTGGAAACAGCCGCTGCTGTCGCATGTGTTTAGAGGACAGGTGGTTGCCGAGAGCGGGCTGGAGGCTCTCCTGCAGTCCCTGTGGTTTCTGAGATTCTCCTCTCGCCCTCCATGTCTTCACAGAGCACGGCTTTGTTGGCTACTCCGAAGAGCTTATGTTCAACAACACGCTGCCGGACTACAGCCAGGGGGAGTCCTTCTTCACTGTTTTTGGAGTGTTTTTCCCAGCTGCCACAGGTGCCGTAAGTTTTATTCT
>NW_010427388.1:26339-32518 GCF_000710305.1 Buceros rhinoceros silvestris | reverse complement strand
CTTTCCCTCCACAGTCACACCTTGGAGATGCGCAGAAGTGAGGGGAGTTCCTCTGGGCCGCGAGGCGTTGGGGACCATACTTGGCCATAGCAGACTCATGCAGTCAATTCAAAATGGTCAGGCTTTCTTCCAGCATCTCAAATTCTGCACACTCCTGTCCTGTGCCGCTCACTTGAATATGCTCTTCTGTCTCTCTGTGGCCAGAAACTGCTGGTCAATGCTATGGGCTGACAGGGTGGTGTAAATCCCTCCCTGCCAAGGACAAGGCTCAGGCACTGGTCTTGGAGCCTTTTAAAATGTGCTGATCACGATTTGTGTTATTAGATAAGCCTTATGAATGGATTGCACTGGGAGGGTGGGAAGAGCACAGGGGGGCTTTCACTCTGTGCTTACCGTGGGCGGGTGGCTGAGCTGGGCTGATGCCATTGCTTGTAATGCTGACCCACCGCTCTTTGCAGTGTCACAGATGCATCTTTGCATGTCAGCAGAGCCCACATTTATAAGCTTAATTGGATGCTCTCATATTATTCATTCCCTTAAATTGCCAGGAATATCCATGTCCCCTTTCCAAAGCTGGCAGTCTCCAGTGGGAGTGAAATAACTATCAGGCAGAGTTACAATACCTTTTGTGGATGCTGGGATTTTTAAGCTATAAAAAGTACTGATTATAAGCAGTTTCCATAGCAATGAATTGTTGGATTATGGAATGAATTTTCAGAGGATTAGCACTAAGCAACTAGCTGGAAGTTGTTCACAGAATTGCTGCGATACAGGGAGATGAACTAAAGGGTTTTGTGAAACAGATGGCACTTGAGTAGTCGTCCAGTAGCAGAAGTCAGGTGCATCTAGTGCAGGACTTCAAATTTTCCTTTGAAATCCTCTCTCCCAGCTTATGAGGCTGGCTATTGTGTCCATGTAGACTTGCTCCTGGGAAACTCATCTGCCTGAACTATCGGCATCGCGGAGAAGATGGCTTCTGTCCTCTTTGTTGTCATTTCTGCCTGGCCCAAGTGAGTTCCCTGGCCAAAGAAAGAGACCTTCCTTGTAAGCCCTGCCACTGATGAAGGAAAGCAGTTTTTTCCAGCTCCCTGGCTACAGAAGAAGGAATAGTTATGACAAAGCTGTGCAGAAAATTACCACGATTAGCCAAATTAAATGGTTCTTCATCACTGCTAATGCCTGGCTACTAGGAAGAAGGCCAAAGCTAACATACAATTTATTTAAAGCCCTGGCAGCCTGTTGCTTTGTTAGTTAGCAGTAGTAATACCAGTAGTAATGTTAAACATTCTCTGAAAATACATTTGGGGCTGATGTATAATTACTTTGGTTGCTGCATAGCTTTTTCATGTGTTCTTTGTAATTGCTTGATTATTTACAGGATTTAAATTATTCCTTCGGAGTAGTAGTGCCAGTGGTACCATATAACATCTCTATTCCTCCTGTTATTGCTGTGCTACAGCACTGCAGAGTTCAGGAGCCTTATAAAACGTAGAGTTGTGTTCTGTGCTCTACATGGAAGAACTTGTGATCTGGATAAGAGGCTTTTAGGGTGGGATTTTTAGGGTGGAGATCACAAATGGGGAGCCCAGTGCAACTTCAGAAGTGCTGGGGATAAAGCTCACATCTCCTAGTGCTGGGGCAATGAGTGGGGGCTCGTTCCCCCACGTCCCGCCTGACCTATGCTGGCTTAGTTCACCTCCGCCACAACGGTGGGGCTGCGATGCCAGGGCTGCAGAGGGGACACTGGGTTTCTCGGGGTCCCATGTTGCAAAGCAAAGCTGCTTCCCACCGCATTGTGGGTGCTTCCTGGAGGTAGCCCGAACCCACCAGCAGGCAGGTGGTCCAGGAGATTGGAGATGACATTTCAGAGATGGGTTTGGCAGCAGCATTAATAGCAGGCTGGAGATATGCGATAAGATTGCCAGTGTCTCTGATACAGGGAGTTAGAGTGATGCAGATTGAGAGTGAGCAGCAGTGTCAGTCATCAGCACTTCTGCATAAAAAGAAGTGGCAGGGACGTGCAAACATCATTCCAAGGCTGTCTCCTCCAGCCTGTGCTCCTGCTCCTGCCCAGCACCATCCCCAAGTGGTACCCGCTTTTGCTGGGACCCTTGCAGTGACCCAGGTGAAGCACTGCAAGCAAAATCCTTTGTGTTAAAATGCAACAGAAATCTGGGGAGAGTTTCAGCAAAACAATGAGTTGTTTAGTTTTGAGGGGTTACTTCAAGCCAGTATGAAACATTTCTTTGATCCAAAGTGATGTTCTGTTTATCTTTAATTATTAAATGTTGTGTTTACTCTTTTTAATTTTTAGCATATGTTAGTTTACAATCTAAGATGATGTTTTTATAGCAAAGTTTTTTAAAAAATGTTTAGGAAATTGTGAAACAAGATGTTTGGTCCTTTCTGAGATTAAATGTTCTTCTTTGAACTGAAACTATTTTGATGTCTTCAGGATAAGCTCTTTCCTCTCCCTCTGAAATGGTGATCTGAATTCAGCTGGTTTAAGTTTGGTCTCTGGGATGCACTGAAAAGGGGATTTAAATTGCCCACCAGAATTTCCACCAGAAACAGCAGAGAAATGGAAACTGCAGAAATATGGGCTGGTAGTGGTAAAAGCAAAGAGGGACAGCCATTTCGGGAAAGGGGAGCAGGAATTGCGGGGAGACCCTTGCCAGGACTCAATGGGCAGGAGGAGCAGCCAGGTGCGTGCTTTGGCTGGAGGGGATGGGATGGTCGTCCCAGCCTTCCATAGACCAGTAACGACATGCTGCCTCCTACAAGCATCCTCCACGGATTGTTTTGGTCCAGAACAGGTTGCTTTCTCTGTTTCTCTGTGTTGGTAGGACTCCAGCAATGCCAGTGAAGTTATCCTGGTTTTATGATTGAGCGGTGGTAAGCAGAGGCAGGTCCGTTTTTCTTCCTGGGTAATAGCTGTTTAAACCATTTCAGCTAGATGTGCAGTGCAGCTGGCTTTATTCCCCCGAGTTTGTCATTTAATAGCAGAGAAGTAGCCGAGCGATCCAAGATATACATCTTGAGCTGACCTAAATGGGAGCGCATGGGCACAGAAGATTCAGATCAAAAAGACTGACGTGCTTGCTACAGAAGTCGTGAACAAACCCCTACAGGAGTTCTGTGCATTCACCAGCTCAGCTCCTAGCAGCAGCCATGCAACCATCAATGCCTTTAAAAAATGAAAATAAGCATTGTTTCTGTTGTGCAGAGAATATTTTTCTTTCTCTGCTAAACTCCTGTCTAATGAAAGAAAGGTGTTCTCATGTGATGCAAGAAAGTAAGACAACGTTTGAAGCGGCGTTGGAAAATATCATCCTACTGAAACCAGTTCTGAAATAAACCACATTTGGCACTTGGAAAATGACAGCAGATAGATTTAGAAGTTTTGGGCTAAGTTATCAGATGATGTAAACTGGCACAACTCCATTGAAGTCCGTGGAGAGGTGCCAGCTTACATCAGTGGAGAACTTGGCCCTTTAAAAAAATTAGCTACAATTCTTATCTAAGATTTTCCATTCTTCATCTCTTGGGTGCAGGAAAAAACCCCACCCTTTTGTATTTTAGAGTAAATTCACTGGAAAATGGCATGGGTGTTTGCAAGCAGTCGTATCTACAGTTATAAACCATAGCTGGTGGAGTTAGAAGCCGGAGCTGGTGGAGCTGATGGTTGTGTCTAATGTACAGTGTTGGTGGTCCCCTGGTACGCATATTGACCACTGGATGATGCCCAGGACAGGATTACGCTGGGAGCAGCAGCAATGTACAGACTGTCTCAGCCATAATTTCCTGGCTGAGTTGACCATGCTTTCATGCTTCCTTGTCCAGAAGCTTTGTCATTATCTGCTGCTCTCTGAGATAATAACCAGTGTGGAAAATCCAGCCTGCTATCTCATTGAAACAGAGAGGTGGATAATTTTCTCCGTGGACAATCTGCAGATATGATTGCTTGAGTTCAGAAGAGATTGGCCATTTCCCTAGGGACAGGTCTGTGTCTGGAGGAGGGAACGTCCCAGTTTCTCTGTGTTGTTGAATTTTATATGCAAATGTAGGGGTTTTCTTCTGTTGAGTGGCTAGTGTCTCTAGAAAGGCTGTTTGTGGCTACTCACAAGTTAGACCAGCTCTCTGGCAGGAGGTGACCGAGGCTGTGGATGGTAGAGATTGTTTAGGGGTTTTTTTTTCGAAAATTAATCAGGTTGTCCTTTCATTGAAAATCGGAGTGGGTAGTCTGCTGCTTGCAAAAGACCTTCTCTACTCTTTGGCCGCTGTCATCCTGTCTGCAAAGTTTCTTTTTGACTTTTGTACCGGTCAGGTCAGAGGCATAGTTGCAGCATGGGGGAGATGGCTTTGGCCTGAGTGGCTGAGAATATCTGTGTTGGTTCCCTCTGTGGTGACCTTGGCTTTTGGCAGTGTAAGCCATGAGACTCTGGTGACCTCCTGGAGGCTCTGACAGAAGCTAATGGTGCACCCTGGCCTGCATCTGACCCGTAGCTGCTGCTGGGCAGGAGGTCAGTCATTGACCTCAAGGTTCCATTGATGTGGGCTCTGACAGGTCATCTCCTGGCTGCCCCTGAATATGAGTGGGTCTGTGGGAGGGAGGCAATGAGGCAGCCTAGGCTGTGCAGTCACGGCTGTGCTGGTGACTCACATGTCTTCGACTTTTTTCATATTCAGTCCAGAAAATGCCATTTTGGCGTTTCCCCAGTGCTTTGCTGAGGCAGGAGTTTGGATGAGGAAGAGGTGAGTCAAGCTCAAGCTGGAAGATTTAGAGGTGGTGCCAGATGTTTGGGACATTTGGCCGAGAGGCACAAAAGATTAACAGCTGTTCTTCTGACAATAGTTTGCTCCCTTTGGAAGAAAAATTCAGAGTATTCTCAGCCTTCTGCTTTGCCCCTGAATTGCAAAGTAGCGTGTCACCAAGGAGTGCTTCACAGAGTTTTCATTTAGCATATTTGTGGCCTTTTCCACGGACTTCTGCCTTTATAACTTCTCTCACCTGCAGCTAAGCCTATTGTTTAGCTATTTTAAAGAAGCAGAGCTCGAACAGTGCTTTTGAAGCTTTTTCTGGGGGAAAAGCACACCAGCTGATGGGCTTTTAGCCGTGCTGTTCAGAAGTATGCCCACAGAATTGTCTTCCAGGAGAAAATTAAGAACTCATTTTGATTTGTAATGTGTTCGGTATAGTGTCAAGGATTCAAATCTGTTCGGAAGCTGGAAGACAGCTCCTCCAGGAATGGAATGCCAGGAGCCTGTGGGGACTGGGGAGCGGGTGTTGGGGCTCTGGCTCTGTGGTGGAGAGCAGGACAGAAGAAGATGGCTGCTGAGTGGAATGAGCAAGGGCAAAAAAGAAGGTGATCAAGGGAAAAATAGTAATAATAAATAAATAAAGCCCTGGATGCTTAGATGATGTGTTTGGCAACATGTGAGTGCCTTGTGCTCATTAATGTGCTATTCTCTCAGCAGCACAGTGAGGAAAGGAAGTGTTACAATCCCCATCGAGCAGAGAGAGAGATGGAGTTATGAAGATGCACAGCAAAATCTGGGACAGAGCAGGGAGATAAGGCCCCGTTCCTCAGTTAGCAACCCAACCGTGGCTCCCTGTTGGCAGTCCTTTGGTGGCCATGCAAGGCCTGTAGGGAAGGCATCCAATTTGGCTGAGCTGCGTTTGTCCCTTTTACCCTGGGATTTTTTTCCAGCGCTCCTGTCTACCCTTTGCCTTGGGAAAAAACCCTGCCAAGCAGCAATCAATGCTTGAGCTTTAAAATGCAGTGGGTTGTTGCTGATTTAGAGCTGCAGTCACTCAGATTTGCAGCCTCGGAGACTGACCTCGTCATTCTTGTGCTCTCTGAAAATGAGGAATGACTGCTGGACTTGGCAGCTGAGTGGCAGACCAATGCATGGTCGGTCCCCTGCTGCCGGGGCTGGCAGATGGTGTGAGTGCCGTGGTGTTGGCATCCTCCTTCTCGTTGTTGTTGTGTGGTGATCTCACTCCGCTCCCAGGGACCATCTCATGAGCACTGCTGGCTGGCACCTGGCCCACGTGTCCTTATGAAGACGTTAATCTGACTTCTGAAGGGTGCGACAGTGATGAGTAGAAGTTAGAGTCTTCAAGAGCTCTTCTGTCCTGCCTTCAAATTGTCCAAATTCTCATCAGGATTCTAAAT
>NW_010427388.1:640-26229 GCF_000710305.1 Buceros rhinoceros silvestris | reverse complement strand
CACTTTTTTTTTTTTTTTTTTTAAATAGCAGATATCTGAAGTCTTCTAGGAAAAGTTTTGGGATAATGTGACAAGATAAATCGTGGTTTTTTGCCAAGTCCAGTATGACTCCCCCTTCAGCTATGGGCAAAGCCTCCTAACTAGTTTGTACCATGAGTTCCTAATCTCAGCGTGGAGACTGTAATCCTTTGCTCCATCCTTTTTCCCTTTCTTGCATCTTTAGATGGTAATTTTTCAGGCTAAGGACTGTCCTCTATTGTGCAGTGCCCTGTACTCTGGCCTAAAATAACACCTCAGTACTTTATTCTTAGTCATACCGTGTGTTTTCTGTGTGACGCCAGGACAATCGCTTGCCCTCTGTTTTCCTCTCTGCGCAGCAGAGATAATGCCTACTTCCAAAGCAGATCCCTTGGCTGGGTGGTGCCAGCTACGTGCTGAGCACTGTTATTCCCTCTGCTCAGTCTGCACGTCACCGTCATTAAACATGGACAGGACAGGCCGTTTTGTAATGGCAGTTGTCCCCCATGAATGCCGGGACTGTAATGGATCTGGTCAGTGTGGGGGGGATAGTACCACCTGCTGAATGTGCAGCCATGAACGGCAGCATTTTTCTTTTCAACAATTGGACAGCACTATCTTCTGTGAGGTTTGCATTAAGATAAGATGGGGTTTGTTCAGATCCATGCTTTTTTTTCCTTTTTTCCTCCCCGCCCCTGCCCAGCATTGTTTAAACTGGACAAAGTGTTCTTTGTAGACGTCTGAGTGGTGGCTTCTTTCTGTTAAAGACATGAACAGTCCCTTACCAGGCAGTCGCTAGGAGCCAGCATTTGTGTGTGTGGAGGTGCAATGAAGTGATAGAGTTACTGTTCCGAAGCAAGCAATTAACTGATGGATTAAATTATATTACATACTGTAATATATATTACATATGCTATAACTTAGATTAACTCTAAATTGCATTTTATGTCTGCAAAATACAGGCGTGATGGCTGGGTTCAATATGAGTGGAGATCTCCAGAAGCCTGCTGCCAACATCCCCCTGGGGTCTCTTGCTGCTATTGGCACCTCGTAAGTCATAGACTGGGGAAAATGTACTCTTTGGATACTGCCCTGGATGTGACCAATCCACTTCATATTCCCATCAACCTGTTAATACTTAGCCATCTGGAAAATTAAAGTCTGGCTCTCATTCAAATTATCATCCCTTACCCCTGCCTGCTCTGGGTGGGTTGGAGAAGACGTTCATCAATGCGGGTGTGATCTGCAAGCGGGATGTGTGCTGGTGCTAGAGCAGTCATGCCGCTGCAGCCCAGCTGTCCCAGAGCAGCATGCAGAGATCTCAGAGGACTGGGGTGCTTGATTTGGTCACTTAGTGCTGTTGATTTAAAAGTGCTTTGTTTTTCTATATGAATAGAAAATATAAAAAAATAATTAAAAAAAATACTATTGGGAAAATGGGGCCAAGGTGGGTGAGATGACCGACCCACTGGCAAGGCCAGGGGAACGCAGGAGCCCTGCATCCCTGAGCAGTGCTGTCTGCCAGGAAGTGCTGCTTTCCAGGAGAAAAATACTGTTACACATTACAAAAAAACCTCAGTAGGTTTTCCTGCCTGCTTTCATTGCCGCCTAAATTGCTTCTGAAATTACCAGAGGAGGATCGTGACTGAGGTTATACAGCAGGCTGGCTGCGGTGTTTGATGTTGCTGCCAGATGAGGGGACCCGTGTACCTGCAGAATCATAGAATCGCAGAGTGGTTTGGGTTGAGGGGACCTTCAAAGGTTGTCTAGTGCACCCCCCCTGCAGCAAGCAGGGACATGTGCCACTAGAGCAGGTTGCTCAGAGTTCCAAGGTCCAACCTAACCTGGAATGGTTCCAGGGATGGGGCATCTACCACCTCTCTGGGCAGCCTGTGTTTCATCACCCTCATAGTAAAAAAGTATCAGAGTAAAATATATGCTGTATATCTAGTCTAAATCTCCCCACTTTTGGTTTAAAACCATTACCCCTTGTCCTGTTGCTACGGGCCCTATTAAAAAGTCCTCAGGACTGAGTTATTTCCCCCATGCTCACATTAAGAGTGCGGGTGGCTTCCCCTCAGCGGTACTGTATGGTCACGCTGTGGCTCTCCCTGGTACATAGGTAAGTAATGTGAACCGGTGTTAAACTTAGCCCTGAGACTAAATCATGCAGGAACAGCCCATGCAGAGTGATTGAAGACCCAGCCTGCAGGTACTTGACCTTCTCCTGGCTCTGGTAATGGCCAGAATTCTCAACTGTCTCCTCCTGCTAGAAAAAAATAATTTATTTTTATTGTTTGCAGGTGGTTTCTGTACATGGTCTTTGTTTTTTTGCTGGGAGCCATTTGTACCCGTCAGTCGCTCCGCTATGACTTCATGATAGCAGAGAAGGTAACTTGTTCCTGTAACCCAGCGTGGTTTTGCATAATGGTGCTTTTGGGCTGCCATCTGCCTTACGGAACGCTTGACTTTTCCAAAAAGGAAATTTGGGTACCCTGAGGAATTTGGGTACCCGTTCCTCGCTGGAATTCAGGGGCATTTCCCCATTGCAAATCCCAGTGTACAATTGATTTAAAGAGCTTTGCATTCACCAGCATATCCAGCAATGCTGAACCTTGGCATAATCACCGAGCAATAGCTTTAAGAGCTCAAATATGCTAATGTGGTCTAATGATAAATGCTGTATTTTATTCCCTGTATCCTTTCTCGTTGGTGAAAGCTTAGACCAAATTGCAATCTCTAACGAGCCCCACTGCTTATCTTTATACTAAGTCAAGCGAAGCTTGTGTTTCCATGTCCAACGGTCTGTAATCGCGGGGCGAGCAATAGGATTATTAAACTCGAGACATCCCACATGGGTGTATGTATGTGAGGGAGGTCTATAGTGTTACGGCCAATGAACCTTATCAGTCGCAGGCATCGAAAAAGAGAGGAAAATATTTTGGTGTGTGCCATTGTTTTCCTTTAAATGGGATACGGAATGGCTAGTTTTCTGTTACTCAGCATTATCCAAAATTACAGGTTCGCCATATTTGACACTATTTCTTCTGATTAATTTAAAATTGAGATGTTTGGCATATATTTGATTTGTAATGTGGTTTTAATCTAAAGTATCCATTTGAAACTCTGGCTTTGTTTAAGTAACTGTAGCTCTAGACTTCCTCCAGCCCTGCACATAAATTTGAAATTATCAGTGGGGCTCCTGCCACTGCCTGCTAAGGTAAAAAATCATCTCCGTGTCAGGGGAAAAAAGAGTGTGCCTGCCTTCTTTAAGGCAACATCCTTGTATGTCAGTGACTCAGTGGGCAAAAAGTACAGTAACTAGAAGAATCAGCTGCATGATGAATAAATGAGCTGAAGAGAACAGACTGGGGGGGTGGGGGGTTGATGGGAAGAAAAATCTCCCGGTCAAGAATGTGAAGATCTTTAATAAAGTTAAATATAAAACAAACAAACAAACCCCCCAAAAAAGCAAATTCAGTGTTCTTTTCCCTAGTATGGAACAAACCAATGGTGCAATCCCAATATTTGCAGTGCTCCTCTGAGTTATTATGAGCTGCTTTAGATTTTAATGACTTTGTTTGGAGAGAGGGAGGGAGGAGGCATCATTACACATCCAGACTCCCTTTCTGTCACTCACAGGTGAGTGCTTGGCTGCTTTTCTCCCTTACAATGCTTGTTTGGCTTTTTAAACAGAAAAATGAGATTCAGTAATTTCACATGTAATGAGCTCGAAGTGCCAATCCCTTACGAAGTGTTCACATTCTCCATGCTCAAAACCTCCAGCATACCCTTTCATCAGCTTCTGTGGGAAGGACTCTTCCCCTCTAACCCTCACTGGAATGTCAAGTAGTACATGTAAATGCAAGCATTTTTGGCAGCTAAAATAATATACGGTGTCTAGCACAACTGATTGTTTCTTCCACGTATTTCTCCAAGCAGGGCAGGATTAGAGGAGAAGGAAGGGAAGATTCCCCATTGAGTGTCAGTCCCTTGGGCTGGTGAAAGCTGATACCTACTCAAAATCTACCAGAACGGAACACTTCCATTTCAAAGCTTTCTTGCACATGAACTTAACACCTAACACTTTCTTAAGAGTGTTCGTATTGTGGGTTTTGTGCATTTGGGTGGGATTTTTAGATATGCTGCCTGTGCTCGCAGCTCTTGACAGCAGGGACCTGTGCAGGGGGACCCCAGCCCTCGCCTCTCTGTGACAGACCATGAGCTGCCCTCCTTTCCCCCATGCCTTTCTTTCTCCTCCATGCCTGCAGGAGATGCTCCCTAGAAACTGGTAATATACCCAGTCAGCCTTGTTAGCACTGTGGCTTTAAAAACTTTTTTTTTAAAGTTTCATGTTGGCCAAAGGAAATTCTTTTCTCATCGAAGACAGGAAAATAAGGTCATTGTATTATATCCTTCAGAGCTTATTTTTCTGAGATGCCATTTGTTTAAGTGGCAATTTTGATTTGGTTTTACTGTGGCTTTTCTTTCAGGATTGGTTTTCCCCTCTGAGACACAGGGGTTTGTCTTCCTGTTGTGGATGGTTGGAAGGCTGGGCAGCTTTTCCTGTGTGATGTGCTCTGTATATAAGTGATCTCTCCTGAAATAAACTCACTTCCAGTTACTTAAGGGGAATCTAATAGCTGCTGCTTTGCTGCAATTACTCTAAGTGACAAAGAATTTCTTGGGTATGGGCTTGTCAAATGGCTCTGTCGGTACAGGATGTTCAGTATTAAATTACTTTTATGGGATAATTTTCCTGTGTTAATCGCTTGCACTTTATACCACAGACCAGTTAAATTGCTGCTTTGCCAGGGCTCGCGCTGTTCATTTAGCAATGTTACAAACCATATGTGATCTCTTGAAATATGTGTATTTAAGACTACTTGGGGGTCTTTATAGAACAGTATAATCGACTTTGCATTCTCTCTGCTTCCTCCAGGTATCCTTGGTGGGTTTCTTGTTTTTGCTAGGGCTGTACATCTCGTCCCTGGCCTCCTGCATGGGAGGGCTCTATGGAGCGCCCAGGATCCTGCAGTGCATCGCCCAGGAGAATGTGATCCCCAAGCTCGCCTTCCTTGGACGTGGGGTTAGTCATCCTCTCTCTGAGATAGCTGTCAAACACTCACCTGATGGAAAACTGTTCATTTAAGAAGCCAGGATTTCTATATGTGTGTAGGGTGAAATAGAGGATGTTTGAAATGCAAGGAGGAGGAGGATCTGGTGCCCTATGCATAAGCAGAAAAGCCAGGAAATGGGTGGTTTTACTAAAGAAACGAGAGCCCAGCTGCTCATGGTCCTTTCGTTGCCTGTCCGCTGCGCTACACGGCCTCTGCCCCAAGCTGTCCCATGGGGCTCAGCATCATGCCAGAGCAGCCCTGCTTCTCCCCAGCATCTCGCTCATTCACCTCTGTGCCCCGGCCCTGAGTCTGTCTGTCTTGCCCCAGCGCACGGACAGCCCTTCCTGGGCTGCCATCGGTCCCTCCCTCCCCTGGACCTCCTTCTTTGAGATGTCCCCGGTAAAACACCCACTTCCCACACAGCTTTGCCTGTGGGGATTTTTGCAAATGCCTAATCTATGTAGTTGCCAATCTTGACCGTGTCCAAGGGAGTTGCCTAGCTCTTTCCTGCCCTTCTGTCCGGGGCCGAACTCTGAAGCTTTTGTCCACGCACTTGGTGAAATGGATGGTAACTGCCTCTCTATCTTTTTTTTTTTTTTTTTTTTTTTTTTTTTAGAAATTCAGACCCTTAGGTCATTAATACCAGTGTCTGTGCCAGAGGGCTAGTTACATCTCAAGTTTGGTTTTTTTTTTTTTTTTTTTTTTTTCTTTCCTGCACATTTTGTTTGAGCTGTTCCTCTCCTCTTTGGTAAACTCATAGCTGAGTGCGTGACTAGTCATGGTGCTGTGGGTTCAGTCTGTGTGCACTGGAGAAGAGGACACTTCTTTGTAAGATAAGGTGCCTTTTAGGCACTATAAAATGAAAACAAAGAATAGATTTGAAAGGTTAAGTTGGGGGCTGCTAAGCTTTAGATATGCTATGAAACAAAGCCTTGCTTTGAATATGACAAGAAGCTTTTTCCTCGTCCTCACAAATAATCCTCATTCACATGGATCATTCTGCTGAGATCAGTCACAGTGCCAGTCACGGGGGACTCTGCAGGCTTGGACTATACCTTCAGAGCAAACTGGTTTTCATGGTTTTTCGCTGCCTCTAAACAGAGAGAAAATAATTCTGTCACTCTCAATAACCTGTAGTACGTAACTGTACTGAATGGGTGGAAAAACCTTAAAATGTTTTGCTCCTTCGGAACAACTTATAAATACAGAAAAATGTTTTACAATATTGGTATTTATGGATGTTTGAAAATATTTAAAGGTTTTATAAGTATAATAATTTTCTATCCTTTTTTAAACATTTCTCAAAGTAATTTTTCTAAAATTAAAGTGAGAGTAATAGCAGTAATAATAATAATACATAGTAATAATTATAGGGGAAGCTGGAACAATAACAACAGCAAAAACTTCCAGCTCCTGAAGGGAGTTGTCAGGTGATCCCAGTTCTCTGCTTGGTAATCCTTGTGAAATTCTCAGCAATTTAGCAGAGCTGACTGCAAAGTTGATTCCCTCGCTTCTCTGATAGTTTTCTGTCTTTCTGTCAAATTTTCTGCTCTGAATTCTGTCTGGGCAGAGTGCCACGATGGGAAGGGCTCAAAAAGAGGTGGGAAATCAAAGGCAGATCACTTTTGCCCTTCCTTTTCTCTGCCACCTTGAAAATTGCCTAGATTTGGGTTATGAAGAGTTAATAAATTTGGTTTCCCCTCTCCAATCCACATCAGTTCTTCTTTTCCATGACTGAAGGAAGCGTTGTAGCCACCGTAACCCCAGCTGATGGGAAGGACACAAGTGTTTTCTGTAGGGTTAATCCCAAGCCAGAGGCATCCCGAGATCATCCCATCTGTTCCCCGTCTCAGTATGTCTTTCTGATAATACCAAAGATGCTTTCTGAGAACTGTGTTCCTTTGTCCCCAAGACATATTTCTGTTTCGCTGTGATGTAAGGTCCAGAACCGCTCCCCTCTTCTGTTAATAAAGAAGGAGTGCAGGAAAAAGAAATAGAAATTGTTCCCATTTGAGCTGTGTGTTTATTAAAGAAGCCCATGCAGTAAGTGAACACCTATGACCCTTTTTAAGGTATCTTACAAAAGATATTTTCCAGCAAGGTCTTTACGCAGCCTGCACAGGCTTCTTGGGTACCGAAACGGCAAGACAGTGCCTGCTCCAAGGAAGGGCTTGCTAGACCTGGGTTTAAAGTTCATGAGCTGATGGCTCAGGTCTTTCCACCCCTGATGCCCTCTGCTTTGTCTCTCTATTCTTCCCTTCTCCCTGTCTTCACCCCATCCTGAAGGAGGCAGGTGGCATTTCTCCTGGATGCCTGCCTTCCTGTCACTCACCGAGCATCACTGGGGACTGACTGCTGTCCTCCAGCATCCTTGGCTGCCTGACTACTCTATAGCAGGGCAGATGTGGCTGGGTGGATGAAAGGAGGGAAAGCCCAAGTGCTTGACCAAAGGTCAACAGACCTTTAGCTTAGACTCGTGGCAGTGCATGGCCGGAAGCTGCTAATGTGAAGGTGGCACTCCTCCGTACAGGCAGAGCTTCCTTGTCTGTCTCTGTCAGTTGAAGCCTTTCCAATAGCAGCGTGTGGGAGCCTTTAGGGTAGGCAGCGATGTGGAGTCCTGCGGAGAAATTAGAGATTACCAGTTAACTCCAATTAACACATTTTATTGCCAGACTTCCCATAAGCCCCACAAATCTCACTGAAGGTTTATTGCTGCTTTAATGACATTGCTTCACCACGGAGATACGGAGTGAGAGTGGATGAATTTTCCAAAGACAAAGCTTGAGTAAGGCTCAGAGGTGAGGTGGGAGCTCAGCAGCTTTTGGCTTCCAGCCTGTTCTTTAATTTACTAAGCTTGTCAGGGTCTGCTTGCACATGCATGCACATATTTCATGACTAAGGGGGTACTGCAGACCACCCAGGTAAGGACCTGTGGCAGCTGAGCAAGTAGGGAATCCTCATGGGGAGGCTCATGGTTATTAGTTTAAATGTATGTTTGCTTTATTTATGAACTAGAAAGGACCCAACAAGACTCCAGTGGCTGCGATTTGCTTAACAAGTCTCATCACCATGGCTTTCGTCTTCATTGGGCGGGTGAACGTTCTGGCTCCCATAGTCACCATCATCTTCATGTTGACGTATATTGCTGTAGACTATTCCTATTTCTCAGTCTCCTTGGGCTACATTGTTCAGCAGAAAACTGATGAGACCCAGATGGAAAACACTAGACCTGCTCACTCTTCCCAGCCCTTAATTTTCAACAAGCCTTCTAGCCGTGCAGCAGATGGAGTAATCCAAAGCAGATCAAATGGCACCTTGCTGGAATTCACAAAAGACATGGACCAGCTATTTAAACCATTTTATAGTGAGCCAGGTACTTGCAAAAAAGGAGGAGCTGAAAATTTAACCCAAAATGTCAAACCAAAGAAGACAAAAAAGCCAGCCAAGCAGATGTTGCAAGACAGCTTTCTCCTGGATCTCCGTCACGATGCTTCCCCAGCTCAGTACGGATGGGATGAGACCATGGATCCCCACCACGAGAGCCAGAAGGACCTGGCTGAGCAGGGCTGTTGGCGTGACGAAGGTCCATGCTTATCACTCGCTGCAGATGCCCAGTGGACACCCAGGCTGCTGGTGCATGGGGAGCAGCTCTGCAACGAGGTGCCGGTGCTCCCCGGCCAGAGAGGAGAAGGTAAGGGCTGTAGGAGATGGACATCTCTGTGTTCACAGAGGGAATGGTTTATAACCTTGGTTTTCCTGGTGCTTTCCTGAAGGCACCGTGAAACTTGCTTTATACAGCGCTGTTGTTTGGTGATTCGTAGCAGTGATGTCATTTATTCCAGGTGAAGGTAGAGTTCATCACAGTGCATCACAGGAGAAGTTCCAGTGCGATTTCCTGTGGAAGACTAGTCCCAGGAAAACAGGCGGGACTGGTTAGCGTAGGGTTGTTTACCGTGTACTTGTTTTTCTACATGTGCACACTTAACACTGTACATTAAAAAAGTTTTGAGTCTGTCTTGGGGTTTACTTCGCCCTGATGTGGGGTGGGAGGGATGGAGCCATGCGAGTCTAAAACTCAGACTATCAAATTGCAGCAGTCACCGTGCTGCAGGTGGAGTCCGTAATTCCACATCCACAGCAGGGAGCCTGAGTTTGTTTTGTTGACGATGTGGGTGTTTGATACTGTGTGTTTGCTTGGAGTTTGCTTTATCAGTGTTAGTCAACTGAGCTTCGTAAACCCTTCCACTGGAGAAAAGCTTTAGTTCTCTTCTTTCATAAACAAGGAGGCTGAGGCAGATGTGGCCTTCAAAGGGACTTGGCACCAGAGCTGGTAACTTGGTTATTTTCCTGCACTTTTTTGTTTTCATTTTGGAAGTTTTGGTTTAACTCTGCCATATCCTGCAGTCAGCTACAATTTCTGCTTTAGTGTCTGGAATCTATTAATGTAAAGTAGGAGAAAAAAATCCACTTTAGCTCCTTTCTGATGTCTCTTCTTTTGGTTTTTTTTTTTTGTTTTTCTTTTTGCTTTTTGTTCTTTCTTTTTTAAGTTTTTTTTTCTGTAGACTCATCTGTAAAGCTACAAAATCCGGAGCTGGGAAATGAGCAAATACCAGAATCCTTCTACTCTAAATTCTGCAACCACTGGGTTTCCTTTGTTGGTGTAAGTAATTTTCTTTTATTTTGAGCACTGGTTTGTGATTGTAGAAAACAGAAGGAAATTCCTCACTTAATTCCTCACCTTCAGTCCTTACTGGAGTGCAGCGTAAATGCACTCCAGTGCTTTAAAATGGCTTTTATTTTGAGTATTCCAGGTCACCTGAATTAAATCCTCAAGGTACCATGTGTCCAGCAGTTCAAATTCAGAGAAAGCCATAAATTGTATTAATTGAAACAGCAATGACAGCAAAAAACCCAAACAAACCCCAACCCCAATGAAAAAGATACATATTCTGAGTTTGGCATCTTAGGATTTCATTGCCCCATGCTGGCTGGGAAAAAAAATAAGCGTCCCTCTTTTCACTGCGTGCCAGCCTGCTTTTTTCACGTGGCAGGATGCAGTGAGATTCCATCTTTTGAGGAAGGAAAATGGAGCATTCCTCCAACATGTTACTTTAAAGAATAAATAACCTTTAAATAGCTTCTAACTGAAACCACTGAGGAGTTTAAGACATTCAAATTCATCTTGGGAAAATGGATTATTGGGCAGATTACAAGGAAAGGGTGAAATATGCATAATGAATGAACCATATGGCTTTGCTGCACGCATGGGGATTTCATAGCTGTGCCTAAAATGTAACCAACCCACTCAAACAACACACCAAACCCTTTTAGTTTAATCCTCAGATGGCCTTTGACACCCGCTTTTCAAATTCACTACTGCTGCTGCCAGCAGCCAGCTCTTGGCGAGAGGTCCCACAGGACCACAGTGCCAGGGTGGGATTGGTGTGGAGGCTCCTCTCCAGCGATGATATCTTCAGGAGGTTGAGTGCGGATGCTGTGTCTGGGCTCGGTACCTAACGTGGCTCCCAAGGGCGTGTGATGTCAGAGCGGTAATCTCCCTGCCTTCCCAGGGAGATGTGCTTGCAGAGGTGACTGGCAGGCTTTTTAAAGCAGATTTGGTTTCCTGCCAAGGAAACCCCCTGATCAGACTTGGGGAGGAGGTTGCAGCAGAGCTAAGAAGGGATCAATGATGCAAAATAAAATCACAGAAGCAAAAAATCAGATGTATTTATTCATTATGGCTCCCTTCCCCTCTGCCCTCTCTGAGCTTCGCTGATCGTGTCAGTCTGGACTCATTCAGCTCTTTATTTGCATGTGGCCCCTTGCTGTTCCTGACCTCACTCATGAAGATGCTACCTCTGCCCCTGTTTATAAGTAAGTCCCTTAAGCCAAATCTACCTCCTGAGCTGGTGAGCCTCTGGATACTCCTCTTGAAACAGCCCAAGCAGAGATCTGAGGCCCATGCTGCCTCTAGGATTCAGGGTAGCTCCCTGAAAGCTACCTCCATGCTGCTGAAGATGACACTGCAAGCCTGTGACTCCCTCTGTTTAAGAGTGAGACCAAACAAGGCATTCTATAACAGGAGACCCTCATTACCAAGAAACTTCAGCCACGCCATACCCAAATCCTTCCAGATAACACTGGGTGGAAATGCTCTATGTGTGGCCAACAGCCATGCACCGTGGAGTGTTTTGTAGCATGGTTCCCCAGGGGTCCTGTTGCACCACCGATGCCCAAGAGCATCCATCCACCCCAGTGGCTGGGGCTGACATCATTCCTCCCATGGACAGGACTTGGGTTGTGCAGCAGGTCTTGTGTCAGGAGGGCCCCTGTTATGTCCCCATCCTGGGACATCATTAGGAGGGGGACACCTGAAAGGAAACATTCACCAGGATAATGCCGCGTGGCTGCATCCAGAGTCATTACTGTGCGTATCTCTTACACAATGCTCCCAAGAAGACCCCAAGAAAGACAGAGGTGCAGAGATGCTATTAAAGGACTGGTTTTGCACTGATTTAAAACCAAGATGCGGCATTTCTGGCAAAAAGAGCATTTACTGATGCTCTCCTAACAGCTTGAAAGCCCCAGCGCTGCCGCAGATGTTAAAGAGCTTCTGTCAGAGTTGCAATGCATGTGCATGTGGCTCAGCTGAGGAACCTGACCTGGTGTCAGGCTGGGTCTGAAGGTGAGCAGTCCCCCCCAGGCACTGCACCTCCAGCTTGCCCACAAGGCCAGAGCAGGAGGTTAGTGAGCTGCTGGGCTTGGCAGAAAAAGGACTGTCAGGTTGTTATCACTTATTATCTGACGGACCCTGGGATAACCCCAAACCGTGTCTTTCCAACAGGCGATCGTGTCCCTCATCATCATGTTTGTCATTCAGTGGATCTACACCCTCGTCAGCCTGGGTGCAGCGGTTATTCTGTATTTCTACATCGGCCAAGTGAGCCCAGGACTTCCCCTTGGTGAGTATTTTTTTTCTGTATTATTGCATCTGCTTAAAAATTCATTAAGCTTTAATTTAACTTAATTAGGAATTCAGACTCTCATGTTTAATATGCAGGTGACACTGAGTGATGAGGTTTTGTTTCATTGCTAGTTTTAATACATTTTTCTCTCTGACTTGACTTTTATATTGGATTCTAACAGTAACTAGCACTGGTTTGATCGTTGTGCTTACTGCTTTATTATATTGTATTTTAAATGGCAAAACCAGATACTGAGACTTAACAGGGATGGCAGATTGTAAATATATCGCAGCAATGAGAGAAATCTGCCATAAATACGTTTTAATAAACTTAATTAATCAATCTAAGCCCACCTGTGAAAACTTTAATGAAAACGGGAATTATGATGAGTAGCTCATTAAATCTCAGCATGCACAACTGTGGAACAAGAGAGCCTTTTTATTCCAGAGCTAAACAGGTTGAATATGGGAGCATAATCTGGGAAAACGCTTCTAGGTAGAGGGCATTAGAAAGGTTTGCTCGTGTGATCGGCTTAAATTCAAAATGAAACAGCAAAGTGCATTCAGAAGGCAGCTCAGGAGGGCCTGCAGCTCCTTGGCACGGCCATGGGAGGGCTTTGCCCTGGTGCGTGTGTGTGAAGGGAGAGGGCGATACACGTACAGTGTGTGTGTCCTCACGCGTACCTACCTACATAGGTGTCTAAGTCTTTTAGGCAATGCAGAAATAGCTAGCCGGGGTTATTTAGATGAAAAATTATTGGTTACTAGTGAAGTAGGTACAAGATTTCAGAAACTCAGGTGATGAGAAACCAAAAACTCGTTGTTGCTCTGTAACCGTCAAAAGATTGCTGAACAGTTCTTCTTGTTCTCCTCGTAAGTGGCTTCTTTTCTATGTGTCTGCATGGGATAGTAGAAAAGAGCTGAGACTGGGGGTATTACTTGCTAATTCGTATCTTTTGAAATATATCAAAGTTTGAACAAAGTTTTTTATGCCCCCATATATTAAATAAAACCCAAATAATGTTTTTAGGCTTTGGAATTTTTTGCCTTTGATATCCACTATATTATATCTCTGTTATCTGCTTGCAAAATATTTACCAAAAATGACTGTAATAGGAATTTCTCAGTCAGTGTGTAGAGGATTTTGGAAGGTGATCTGAGGAACAGCAACATGAGCAGACTTTTTTTTCTTGGTTTCTTTTGCACCTGCATGCCCACGCATACAGTGAAACGATGTACGGCAAAGATGAAGTATGAGATGAATGCTCGAAGTTCAGCCTGATTTTCATGTGACCGTCTGTGAACATTACTTTGTGGTCACGTGGCATCCAGGAGTTTATTCTCCAAAGGACAGAACCACCTTTCTGTCTGGAAAGTTTGGGAGACACTGGCCTGAGAGTCTCTGGATTAAAGACTAGATGAAGGCCTTGGGAGCAGAAATGCTCTGAGGTTTCGACACATCCTTTCTCCTCTCTCTTCCTCCCCAACAACCTAGGCAAAATCCAGCAGGTGCTGCTGGGTCTCTGTTCTCCCCTCCACCCCTCACCACAAACTTGCCCCACTGCTTTTGCTGCCAGCTCCAGCACTTCCCTGCCCTTGCAGTCAGCCAGTGCAGGAAACTAACTCTGCGGAGAATTCAGAACAGATTAGTGTAGGTGCAGTGAGCTAAGACAGCTCTTTGTGGGGTCAGACGAGGGCGAATGACTGGTGAGACCCCAGCCACCCGTTCCCCATCTTGCATGGAATGATCTTTGTGGTCCAGGGAGGAAAACGTACTGCAGCAGGTGTCTGGGCTTTGCTCCCAGCGTTGCTGGGGTTTTCACAAGCCATCCGTCTGGGAAAGGATAGCTGTTCTCCATGGGAAATTTTGGGTTAAGTTTCTTGACAATTGTTTAAAAGCCGCAGTGTGTGGGGAGACTGCAGGAGTGTTCTCTCCATTGTCAAATCTTTGGGTTCTGAAGGCTAATAACAAGCATGTTGGCTTGAGATTAATGCAAAAATGCAACGACGTAATGCTATTATGAGAGAATTAGCAGCCTACTGACTTCTCGTGCCTTTTCTCTGTAGGAGCAGCAGCGAATTTCAGTTTCTTTGGCTGGATTAAGTCGGTTTTGATCACCTCGTGCAGGTTGGTACCAGTCACTTGGCAGTGACTGAGGCAGTGCTCGTTGTTCCCATGACCCACTAATGTGCACAGAGAGAGGTGGCAGAGTTGACTTGCTTATTACCCTCAGCAGTCTGTCTGGCCCTTCTTGCATACTCAGAGTAATTCTTATTTAATTGCAAAAATAACTGTTTGCTCCCGTTAGCCTGGCATATGGCTGATCACGTAAATGGGGGAGCAGGAGTTTACTCTGCCTTACGTGTGGACACATCAGCTTCTAATCATGTCTTGGTGCCTGAAGCTTTCTCTTACCCCAAAGGTCTGTGCTTCAACCTTTAAGGTTCAACTGGTAAATCTGGTAGGAAATGAGAAATGGGAGATTCAATCTCTTCCACCCACCACCCGTTGGAAGCGAATTACTGAGATGGTGGAACAGGCACGTGTGGCCATTGTGCTTGGGTTTCAGAGAGGAAGTCTGGAAGGAAGCTGCAGTAGCTACAGGGCAAATATAATAAACAAGGTCTTCAGCAGAGGAACCATTCAACATTGAGTTTGCATGGAACTGCAGAAGCATTGTCTTGGGGTTTTCTTTTGTTTGGTTGGTTATTAACTAGTTTTGTTAATGTGTTGTGATCCTATTAATTATTAATTCCATCACATTTGGGTTTCCCACAGAGAGGGTAGTGAACATTGCTGCTGCTGTACAATGCTGTGGGGTTTTGAGGTTCTCAATCTGTTGGGTCACTTCTTTGTTGTGGTGGACGAACACTTTAGGAAGGACTCCACAACACAAGTTGCCATGCATTATACGTGCAAATTTGATGGCTCCTTTATTTTAAAATCCATGCCTGTCTTGCCAGCTCCTGCCTCTACCCACAGTCCTTATAACACGGCCACATGCCTTTGGTAGCAGAGGTGTCTTGGGAGAGAAGCCAGGGGTGATGGGACCTCTCTTAGGTCCCTGTGACATGGCCAAGAATGGACAAGTCATTCTTCCATGTCACATCCATCCCACTCTCTACCAGACCAGTGGATGGCTTCGAGTAGGGGGCTGGGTCCCTGAAGACCCACCTGACCTGCATGCTCCTTGCCATGAATAGTTTTGTTCACGCAGCTACTGCTGCCCCTTGCTGCAGTTGTGCAAAGCTGCACATTGCCTAAGTGTCAGAGGATGAGAGCCCAGGTTTGACAGACTACTGAGAAGAGGAGGAGTGGGGGGGTGCAGGGGGAGTGCACTATGTTTTCCACATATCTCATCAGGAGTGAGGGGTTGCTCCCTGCCCCTTTTCCCCATATCTGTTGGACTGTTGGCATGAGCCCAGGCCAAGGCTGAGGGGGCGAGGATGGGAACGGGTGCATGGGGCTGTGCTGACATGCTGCCAGAATTATTCACGGCACAGTGAGTTGCACCCCACTGCTTTGTATCTTAGACAGTTGTCAGTCCAGTGCTGTCCTCAGCATTTGGGCAGATTTGTGGCACGTCATTTTAGCTTGCGGTGGCTGTGATGACAGAGCAGGATTTTCTTCCCGGTTGTCCCTTGGTGTGTCTCAGCCCTGCCTTCTGGCCGTTGTCAGAGGTTCCCCTGGGAATGGGGAGTCTGGTTGGGATGCCAGGCTTCATGGAGGGTTTCCGTATGTGGAAAGGAGAAACTATCTCTCCTGGAGAGGCAGCCCCACTTCTTGTGGGTAGAGGTAGTGTTGTCACAGGGGGATTTTACCCTGCGGGTTACCGAACCAGCACAGCCCTTAGTGCTTCCATCAGTGCAGTCGATGAGCAAAGACCCTGCCAAGGAGGGCTGAGCGGGCAGCCGACGAGTGCCCAAGACAGAAACTGATCCTACTTCTCTCTCCTCAAAGAGTGTGATCTCTGGGTCAGCCAGCCAGCTTGGTTGCCTTATCCTCTTGCAAGGACTCCTCCTCAAGGTGGAACAAAGGCAATTTCAGCTCTCCTTGGGGGTCAGATGGGTCTTTTTCAATCCCACCTTTGCTACACTACAAAGAATTGCATCAAAGTAATTTACAGGTTTTTCCTAAGCTCTGTTTTCTTGAGATCCAGGCAAGATATTTTAATGAATTGGAGGTAAAGAAGAAATCCTGTTAGACTGTGAGAGAGATGGAAACAATCAAGGATCCTTGACACCTCTAAGGCTCTTAGGTGCTCAGTGAGGTCTGAGCCACTGCTATAAGCACTTAACAGTTTGGATTTGCAAACGTGCAATAAGGTTTTCTTAAAATCAGCCTCTGGAATTAGGAGACTGCAGGAAAATCTCCTGTTTCATTTAAAAGGGTTACAAAAATAATTGTACACTAAAGGCTAGGAAATTTTAAGAAGGGTACTTTGCATTAGAAATGTTACATGCTGCTGCTTCTCCTGCGTGATGTGGAAAGTGTTTACCATAGCCAGCCTCCAAAGAGGAAACTTACTTGTCAAGAAAACGTGTATTTTCCAGTGTTTGCTGGGGGGACTGAGCTTATTTTTTGTGTGCCTCCTAAGGAAAATGTTTTCAGATTAGCACTGTGCCTCCCAAGGGCTCTGAGGAGGATTTAGCCTCTTCTCGAGGCGTTACGCCTTGTTTGCCCAGCCGAGAGCACGGCTGCTAATGGATGGCAAACAAGGTGTGATGCAGGCACCTCCGCTGCTCTGTTTGCAGGAGAAGGCCGTCTCCCAAGGAGCAGATCGTGGTGACACCATCCTTTGCAACAGTTGGCATGGAGACCACGCAGCTCACCGAGGAAAACGCAGACTTTGCCTCGCGGGACCGCTATCACCAGTCCTCGCTTATCAGCAGAGAGGAGTTTGGGAATCAATTCCAGTAAAGGGCACACAAAAACCCCAAAATCAAGCATTTAGAAATGCTAATGGCTGCCACGGTGCCTTGTGAAATACTTGAATATATGTGGAAAAGATGTGAACGGTTATTTATATATTTGAGGCTTGTTTGTTTATGCAAACCACAACATTGCTGGGTTTCAAATCTTATCTAAAATGGGGGAAGAAATGCAAATGAAAGGGCCAGTCCAGGGAAGCGATGAGTTACGGAGGACATTATAATCTTTTTAAAGAATTCAATTATAAGCACTATTGAGTTCTAAAGACTGTCACTGCTATAAAAGCTTACAACACCCCATTTCAAATGTCCTCTGGGTGACTAGGGATGCTTTGTGCCTGGGAGCGGTGACCTTGGCGGTCAGAGCCAGCACCCCGCTCCCAGCTGTGCCACGGATGGATGCGACCTTCCAGGTCAATTCACTTCTCTTCTCAGCATGAATTTGCCTGCTTGTAATACAGTAATTTTCTACCTCAGCATTTCAATTACCCAGGTCTTAGAAAGTACTTTAAGGCATTAGACAATAGGCCAGAATCAGTGGCAAGTGCAAGAAGATTATGAAATATATTCACGAGAATCAAAACCACGCATTTAAATGTGGTAATGCAGTATAATGACCTCCACTGTGAAACTGTGAAATGATGTCTTAGAAGCCGTTCACAGTGATTGCCCACGTCCTTTCTAATGTGACACCTGGGACCTGACAACATAGCTGGGTGCAAATAAAGCATCTTCCGGCTGAAAGGAGAGGTGATTCAGAAGGCCTTAACAAAATAAGTTCAGCCTCATCTTTCTTATTTTGCTTAAAGCTCATCCCATAGCGAGCTCCCACAAAGTGCTGTTTCTCATGCTGCCATGATTTGGGATGCGGAAGGTTGAGCTGAGGATGCTGAAGAATTTCCCGTGCAGACCTTGGGGTTGGTGGGCAGTGGCTTTGGGGTGGCATAAGGACTTACGTGGATACCCACATCACTGTTGGCGTCTGCTCCCCGGGGAAAAAACCCTCTGCCAAGCAGTGTCCTGCCTACAAACAGCGGTCCTGGCAGAGACCCAGGGAGGGCTCTGTGTTGAGGCAAGCCCCGGTAGCACAAATCAATTCTGATGCTAAAAGCAGGGGAAAACCACTGCTTTTCACTTGCTTTCATCTCTGATCATTTCAGCCTGTAGATTATTTATTTCTTCTTCTGTGCAATAAAAGCTTGAGACACCAGAACTATTCTCCGTGCTTGGTGTGGATACATTTGATGCCTTTGAGCACTCTTCTACTTGCTGGCACTTGGCACACTGGTGTTACCAGCTGTGGGGGATCCCCCATCGCATCTCATGGTCTGACCAGCTGCAGCTTTGGCTCCTTCAGTTTTCTTACACAGGGGAGCAGAGGAGGCTTTCTACTGAGATGAAGAAGAGAGAAATCTTGGTGCACTGCAGAAAAGCATATTCATTTTTCAAGGTCACAGGTCTTCTACTAAGTGTTTTGAACCTTTATTTTGTCAATAGAGGCAAGAGGGAGGTTCTGCTTGTGTGGCCAGCTCCGAGCCACCTCAAGTCAGTCATTCTGTGTTGGAAACGCTCCTTCCAGGGTTCTTTCCTTCCATTGCCTTTTGCCTTTGGTTTCCAAGGAATCTGGATCTGTTGTGGGGATGTTGCTCCATGCTGAGGCTTCCCCTGTGTTCCCTGGGACCAGTGGCTCCAGAGAGCTTTCCCTGTGCTTGTTGCACTCTTAACCTTGGCAGCTAGTGCGGTTGTGCAAACAGCTGTACTATCCCGTTACAGTCTGATACACAACTGTAATGCCCTTACTGTAAAATCACGTATTTCATAAAGTCCTGTTGCACCAAAATATTGTGAGGTGCCTTCCCTCCAAGACAGAGATTGCCCAGCCCCGCTTGAACAAGAGAAAAGCCCAGAGCATGGTAGGAAGTGATTAATGGGCAGAAATTCCTGGGTTAGCTTCTTTGATGGCCCTTAAACCATTTAGCTCCCTTCATAAAATAAGGCAGCAGATGGGAGATCCAAAGAGGGGTGATGGTCCCTTGGCTGTGTACCTTGCCAAGGAGCTGCGCTAGTTGAGGCCAGATGACTTGGTGGTGGGGATTGTTTGCCTCTCTGACACTGCAGTTCCCGCTCGCCCCCCGGACTGGGATGCAATGGGCCAGAAATACAAGCAGCTTCTCCCTTGCTGTAAAAATATTGGGAAGGTGCCTCGCAGCTTTGCTTTCAGCCAACTAAGTCTGCAGCAGCTGTTCCTCTGCCACCACCATCCTGCTCCTTTAGCTCCAGCAGCCCTTTGCATCTGAATATCCTCTGGAACAGTTGATTGTGTTTGCCTGCTGGTGAAGTGCCCCCCTGGCTGCTGGAGGAAGGCGCTGTGCAGGGGACTGGTGAGAGGCCATCCAGACGACTCTGGGGTGCAGGGATGAGTTGTGCCCTGGTATTTCTGGAAAAAGACAACAGCAGGGCTGGCATCAGCGCTGGATGGCAATAGCTACGACTGGGACCTGGCAGCGGAGGAGGTGCTCTGCAGAACGCTTCATGCTGGGGGTTTCTAGACTTTGGGCTCCATGTGCTGCTGTGGAGAAACAATTCCACCTCCTCCAGTGACTCCACCAGCACAGCAGGAACCAGCTCCCTCCACCACTTGATAAGTATGGGCACCTGATCCTTTCCTCCCCTCGGCTCTGCAAGGGAGGGATACACTGCACAGGGCTGGTTTCCTTGCTGCTGTTACAGGTTTATGCATAGGACAGCCTTCCTCTGCAATGCCTGAAAAGGGACATGCTGATCTTTCCCAGAGCATTAGCTCTGGCATAGCTAATGTTCAGAGTGGGGGGAGGTCTTGTTTCAGCACTGATAACCCCACAGAGTGGGTGACGCTAGAGACTTGGTGAGTACAGGCCATGCAGGTATGCAGGACTTTGCACATCAAGGAGGCTTTTCCAGCCAGAAAGAGCAGTTGCATTGCTCAAGATCAGGGTGTAGTGTCAAAAATGTAGCGCTCTAAAAGAATGGGTTAAATTTGGAGTAGGAATTTATCGGCTTCACATTTGGTGGTTGAAAGGAAGGTATGTGGGTGGGAATGTGCTGCCTTCAACCCCCTTCCCAGAAGCCAGCCTGTGACTCCAGATGCTGAGGCTTTCATGAAGCTTCAGGTTCCCTGAAGGTGGGTTTGAGACCCAGCTCTGAGCATCCCATGTCCCCATAGGGGTTGCTGCTTGGTTAATGTCATTGTGAAAAGGCGCTCCTATATTCTAAGCCATGTAGGCTTTGTTAACATCTATAATTATTTTCCTTTCAGTTGGAAATTTTGTTTTTTAATTACTGTGTAAGAAATGAAAATGTTTTGCAGTGGGTCAGGATGTGAAAAGATTTGTTTTTGAGAGAGATGTGGCTGTAACAGCTCCATTTTGTTCCTTTTGAGGACTCCGGCTGTAAATTGGTGGCTCTAGTTCTGACAGCTTCCTTTGCAGAGCATACAAGGACAAGAGGCAGCGGAGGATAAATATTTTATTACTTGCCTTGCAATACTGCCTGGAAGCTCATGCTGCGTTTGTGATCCCACAGCACTAAACAGGTCTGGAAATCAGAATCTTCTGCCTCGGAAAACTTGCAGCACAAATAGTCAAGGCTAAGAGTGGGCAGGAGAAAAGTGAAGTTTTATTGTGATGTTGGCATTAAGAGACAGCTCCTCAGTTGCTATAAATTGTCATCATCCACCTGGATCTGCCTGTGTATCCCTTTAGGGATCTGCACGGGAGAACCAAGCTCCTTAAATCCATAGCTTAGCTCAAACCCGTCTTTGTTTTCCTCCCCTCTTGGCTTTCTCTTGATCAGCTTTGAGCCTTCGTGGATGGGCTTTGTTGTGTACAGGGGCCAAAAGAATCACATACCTGTCACGGTCAGCGGATAGTTGTGACCACGGTGTGGAAATAGCAAAGAGTGATGGCAAAATACGAAGTGATGCTTCTGTGCCTGGCTGAATTTAGCCATGGGGGGTCTCGTTGTGCCCCGAGAGCTGGTCGCTCTCTCACCCATGCACCTCTGGTTCAGACAGGCAGAGCTTCTTAAATAGCATCCCACTTAAACCTGCGAGACTGGAAAAGATTTGCTGGATCACAGAGGTCAGCCTCTGGTTAGTGGGAAACTCAGGTTGTTGGAATTATTGCCCTTGCCTTGGGAATTTTAGAAAAGGCAGTAACTGGGGTAAAAGAGAGAACATTTTATAGACAACCTATAAATTTGGTGACTCCATATAAAAGAGGTGTATAATGGACTTGCTTGTGTTGTACAGTGCTGTGTCGCTGAGACCCAGATTTGGCTTAGCATCCCTTAAACCTGGGATGAGGTGAGACCTCAGCAGTAACAGCCGTCAGGGCTGTGGATGAGAGGCTCCAGCAGCAAACTGCAGGCTAGAAATAAACGCCTTTAAAGCCTGTACGGCACAAGAGAGGCTCCTTCCCTTTCCGCCTGCTGCTCCTCATGGCTTTTTCCATGTGATTTCCACGCATATACCCCTAGTACCTGCGATTTGCCCCCCTTGTGCGAGAGCAAAAGGAAGCACAGGCATGCTGCCAGAAACACAGTGGTCAAGGAGGTACCTGTAACTTTATCAGATCCAAATGTTGCTCATAAACTTTGTCAGGAGTGTTTTTCTGGATTTTAAGGGAGCTGCTGTGCGGTGTTTTGCTCAGCTCCCAGATGGCCGGGTTTTTCTTGATGTGCTCCAAACCAGAGCTGGCTGAAAAGGGTCCTAAAAGAAGTAAATCAGAAATTTAGAATTGCTTCTTCCCAGCTAGATTTAAATGGCTGATTTTTTCTTTTTTTATCCTCAGAAAATATAGGATTTATTTCCAGTGACAGGATTCAAAATGCAATGTCATTTTAATTTGTTGTGCATTTTTCCGTGCGGGATGAGAAGAGATCATAAGACCTGTATCCATCCTCCGAATGTCAAGTCTTTGGAACAAGCTGCTTCTAACGGAGATACAAGGCAAGCAGTTCTTGTAAAAATGAATCAATAAAACACACCCCCCTCCCCAAAATTTCAAGAAAGTGGTCAGATATTAAGTGCCTTCTGGATGACTTGGATCCGTTAATGGATGGCTTATGGCACTGAGAGGAGATGGGGATCATAATTAATTACTCAGGAACTATCTGTCCACTTCGGAAACTCAGGACTTTTAATAACAAATTCCAGGAGTAGAAAACATTCACTTTGTACCTTAATTCATCATCAGCTTAAAACTTGTCTGAGGTTTGTGAGCCTGATCCAAGTTTTGGACAGATCTGGGCTGAATTTCAAGGGAGTTGCAGAAGTTTCATGACATTGGCCGGGGCTGCGAAAGGCTCCTATAGAACCGGAGAGAGGGACCCGTTGGTATAATCCTGACAAAGTGCTACAAAGGTGCCTCTTCTGTAGAGATTCCTGTGGGTTTTGGTGATTTCAGACCAAAGCAGAACCGGGCAAATTCAGTCACGTGTCTCCACCCCTCAGTCCGGAGAGCGGAAATCAAGGTGAAATCAAAACGCACTGTGTTCTTCCTCCCCCAAAAGAAGGTGATGGGTGGGATTCAGTTAATCGGTGTATAGTCTCAATCATGTTTTGTATAGTTACATTAGAGGCTTCCTGTGTCAATGGGGCTTTTTCTTTGTGTGTTTGTTTGGTTTTAACTCCTTTGTGTGTCGAGTGTGCCACTTGCTTTCAGCTGGAATTAATAATATGTAAATGTTAAATGTAAATATAAAAATAAATGTATTTTATCTATAATTTGGGGAGATGTTTGAGGTCACAGCATCTTTCAGAAGGATGTGGTGGCATTATTTTAGATCAGGGTTTGTCTGGCCCATCCGACTCCTCAGGCACAATGTCATGCACTTAAATCTCCTATTAGTTTTGTGCTCTAAAGGAGGGAGGGGAGCAGCCCTCAGCCTGGAGCCGCCCTATAACGATGATTAGCAGGATGCAGCAGCGGAGCGTGCAGTTGTGCCACGGGGGTAAACAAATTGGGGACCACGTGAGAAAAAGCCAAGTGCCGGTGGCCCTCACTAAACTCTCACGCTCCACACAGCCACTTTCATCCTGCTGCAGCGCATCCTCCTCCCAGCACCGATGCTTCTTCCCTGGCCTCCCAGGAGGGTATCTAATGCAGCATGAGGGTGGCAGGGGTGGTATCCCCACCACAGTCCCCTCTAAAGTCCCAATAGATAAAAAAATCCATTAAAAATAAAAGTGAGATTTTCTTTTTCCCCCCGTGTTTTCATGTGGCTGCTGGAGCTTGAAAATATCAGTCATAAATTGACCTCTTTGGTGCAGGGGTATTCCTTCAAAGCAGTGAAGGTAGGAATAAAATAACGTGGCAGAAAAACACAGTAGTCTTAAATTTACAGTCACTAAACCTTGGCAAATTAGGCACCTGCGGGGGGAAGGAATTGCATTTGGGAAGTATGAAACTGCCTGAATATCGGTGTTTCCTTTCCAGGTGCTTGTGAATGATGCGGTGCTCGTGACTGAACTGTGATGGAGAGAGGAGAGAGAGTATTTTCTGATGGTAAACACTGCTTTAAATGCACAGGTTCGCACTGTGGGGCTTTTGCCCCACCTGGGGCCAACGAAGGCAGCGGCCTCACCAGCGCCACAGTGTCAGACAGGCTGCAGCGGGTCCTCCGGCCCCACTAGCTGGCCCAGGGATGTGTTTTCCCACCTTTATTAAGCTCCACCAGGATGCGGCTGGCTCAAGGGCAGTACAGGACTCTTTGGCGGGTGTTTCCTGGTGCTAGCTGTGCGTACGGTCCCCAAGGTCACCCTCCTCAGGGTCTCAAATGCCCTGTTTGGGCCAGAAATGCAGCAGTATGGCAGCTGGGGCGGGTTTAATGGCAAATTGGGAGAGGGCATAAGCTGCCCCCCACCAGAGTCTTCACTGCTTTTGTAGCCAGTGGCATGGCACAGTGGGTCGTGCTGCGATGCACGGTGGGAGCACAGGGAGATAGAGCCGTTTGGTACAGAGACTGGTGGTTCTTTCGGCAATGTTTGTTTTGCATCTGCCTGCTTCTGCTGTTACTCTTGATGAAAGAATTCCATCAGAATTCTTCAGTAGGAGAATTTATCAAGATTTTTTTCGGAAAAGCATTTGATACCGTGTTTCCTGGTGGTTAGATTTATAGCTTGGGAGGGTGCAGGAGGAGCGGGGAGCTGCTACATGGCTTAGACAGTGGGAAAGTCTCTTGGGAAAGGTGGGGAGAAAGGGATGAGAGCTCTAGGCTCAGTGTTCGGGCTCTCAGGCTTGAAAGTGAGCGGGCACGAGTGCATCCATTTCATGGCAGGGCTGGGGTTGGATTTGATTTGCCCCAGGCAGCCCTGATGGCGTATCGCTGACCTCGGAGAGGTTTCTCTGCCCCGGCTGCCTCATCTCTATCTCGTGGTTAAAGGATGTAGGAAAGTGCCACATTTGCCTCTTGGCAAGACTTCTGTTCCAGGGACTAACAAAACTTTCTGAAGAATCACAGTTACTGCTGATACTCTCTCAGGAGGCGGTAATGTGGTGTCCTGCCTTTCATGCCTAAAGATATCTCCAGGTATTTGAGCTGCTGCTCTATGCTCCCTGCACCGTCTCCCGAAGTATCACAACACTTCACAGCTCTTCACCTGAGCTTTAACTCAATCCCACCGTGGCACGTTACTTAGTTTTGTATTGGTCTCTCCATCTTGTCAGTGAGGAAGCGTTGGGATTTTTTTACACAACCCGTTCCATAAGAGATGTGTAAGTACATTGACATGGACTGAATGAGTCTAAAAATGTCCTGTGTGGATCATGCTCTTTGGTGGTGACTGCCTGTGGTTTCTGGACCACTCAGATGTCCTCCTTTGCCAGGACTGAGATGTGTACTTGTATAATTAAAGTGTCATTGTGAGTTTTTTGTGCTTCGTGTCCCAAACTGACACTAGCTTGACTTGTTCCTTGAGTTTGAGCGAGTATGACGCAAGAAGATACCAAGAACTGTAGGGAACGGAGCAGAGGTGCCTCAAAGGGCTGCCTTCTCCAGGGCTTTCATCTATGATTCTGCAAGCATCTGCGTGGAGGTTTCCAAGTGTGCTTCACTGCAAGGCTGCGTGGGAAGGTGCGGGCAGCACCCGTGCGTTGGGAGAACAGCTTGGGGGCAGGGGAGCAGATTCCGTGTCTGGGTAAAGCCGCGGCCATCAACGTGCTGCTGCTGCGGGCTCATCAGTGCCACCTTTGGGTGGAAAGAGGCTTTCAGGAGAATTCATGTGTATGAGCCATCGACGTCTGCTTTTGGTGAGGGGAGAAACGGGGAGCAGGGGACTGCGGGCCCGACCCAGGTTTTGTCCGAGGCTGCGGCTGTCTGGATGTGGCGTATTGTCACTTGTCACCCACCCCTGAAGGGTCGGATTCTGCTCGGCTTGTGGAAACTAAGTCTATTTCTGAGACAGCTCGGGGGAAAAGCAAAGAGCCCGGGAGGCGCTCAGTGGGGAGAGGATGCCCAGGGTGGGTTTCTGATGCCTGGGGAGGGAGGGCTCGGCTCGGGATGCCGGCAGGGCCCGG
>NW_010427388.1:0-556 GCF_000710305.1 Buceros rhinoceros silvestris | reverse complement strand
GGGAGGGAGGGCGCGGCTCGGGATGCCGGCAGGCCCGGCAAAGCCTGACCTGCTGCTCTGTGGCGTGCTGTCTCGCAGAACCAGCAGCATGAAATTATGAAAGGGGATTTCAGAACAATGAAGGGAAATCCTTTGCCTCCAGCACAGCCCAGCCTGGGAAATTCACCACCACAAGAAGCTGCAGCCTCGAACGCTGCTGCTGGCATTTGAAAGAGAGCGGGTTAGCTTTACAACCAAGCAAAGATTCAGTTATTTGGCAAGGATCTCATCTTGGTGCGAATTAAGTTTGGGGCTATCTCATGCTCACCACGCTCATCTGGAAAGAAACTTTCCAGTCTTGCCGAGCAGCGCACAACTGGGTGGGTTTTCATCTGCTTCAGGAGCTGTACTAGTGGCAGCCAGACACGATGCTGGACTCGGTCGGTCGCTGGCTTTGTTTCCCCGTAGCTCAAAACCGAGCGCGGGAGCATAACGCAGTCGCCATCCCCGGGGCCGTGTGCGGTACCCGGGCGGGGCGGCCACGGGACGCCCGTACTGCCGCGGGTCGGTTTGTCCT
>NW_010427387.1:34899-42711 GCF_000710305.1 Buceros rhinoceros silvestris | reverse complement strand
CCAGGAAGTCTAGCTCAAACCGGGACAAGAGGGAAAACTGACTACATCAAGTAAGAAAAGTTGTTGTGACACTAAGAATACAGTGGGACTTACGAACATGAGAGAGAGGAAATGAAACTGATAGGTTAACAGGAATAAGCTACCTAACTAAGACATCCTCCCGCAATCAAAATTCAATAGATATTTAAGTTTTGAATAGAAAAATCATTCTTCATAGACTTCTCTTCTAAAAGTATGTATCAACGGTGTTTATTTTCTGGGGATAATTTTTGATTTGTTTTTCTACAGAAGGAAGTGAGTATTAAAAATCACAGTATGAAACCACTGGAGAGCATGAGGGAAGTTATTCTTCTCACAACCACCAATTCCTCTCTGGCTTTTTATTTTTATTTTCCATATTGGCACTAGCTAGACAAGTTTCTGGTCTTTCTGGCTTATATGTTGATAAAGACTTGATAAGCACTTGCATCACTGCACTCTTGGACCGAGGCTGTCCGAGGGCTGTGTTTATCTGCAGATAACAGTTGCTTCTTAAGAGTATCAATCTTGCTTAGTATAAGGCATTATTTCAAAATTTCCCCCCTCTCTCTCTCTGTGTCTCTTTATGTTTCAAGTCAGAAAGAAACAACAGAGACAAACACTGGAAGATGGCATCTAGAGCTAATTGACTGGCATATTTAAAGTGGGTTGTGGTTGCTTAGAAACATTTATAGCCTTTAACAGAAGCCTGATTGTTAAATAGTCTGCAGGGCAATGTGGGACATGTTTTTACAAGAGCAAAATCACAGTGATAGATGGTCTGAGGCTTAATATTGAAAAGAAACATATTTACAAATAACATTTTAATTTTTAAGCCCAATTAAACAACATTACTGAACAATTTTTGAGCAACACTTATGCCAGTGCAATAAGCTGAAACTCAGTGTCATGACAACTGTGGGCCAACTTGCTGTTTATTCCATAAGACCCTCTGTTAATTCCAGCAGCAGTTATTTCTTCTCTGTGCCTGATCTTGAGAGCTTGCAATTTGCTTATTATAGTAAAGTGCATATTATGTAGGAAGAAGCTGATTATGGAGATCAAAGGACACTGAGATGTCTATAAGTGCAGCAGCCTTTGATTATATAACAGCCTTACGACAAAAAAAATCTTACAGTGAGGGAATACTCAAAGTCTGAATTCTGTAGAGGATAGGGCAAGCAATATATCCTACAAAGGTTCTGGTATCTCCAGTTCAGATGACTTATTAAAAGTAGTTAAAATAAGCCAAAATTTTTGTCAAGAAAAAAACCAAATCATAGGAACATTATACGAAGTCTGGCCTGTACATGAATTAGCAAATAAAGACAGTGATTTTAACAGAGACTTTTTAACTAGGAAAATTATTCTATTATTTCTAATTACAAAAATTCTAACTGTTCCAGAGCAAATTAATAGCTGTTAATATCCACCACAAAAAAATAAGGTAAACAGAGGGGAAGACAAGCAGCATAAATAATTAATAAATCAGAAGCTTCACTGTTAATAATAATAATAATTGTCAGGGTTTTGAAGTAAATGTAATCATAAAAATATGATTCTTCTAACATTCCTTGTTATTTGTCTTGGGAAGACATTGTAATTATGAAAAACACGCAGTAGCTTACTCATTAAGACTAAATTTCTCTGACTGATCATTTCTTGAGTCAAGGTTCTATAGAAGTAGCCAGCTTTCTCAGTCCCGTGGACTTCTACTGCAGATTTCCCTTTATCACCACTAACTGGGACTAAGTCTGCAATGAGAACAAGAATATTACCATAAAATGAGTGATAACAGCTTCACACAAAACTCTGCTACACACATAAAATGCTGTCACATAAATAAAACAAACTACTGAAAAACTGGAACTGAAAACACCATCCAAACTCCCTAGTAAACAAAATCATTATTTATTCCCATACCGTATCAACAACTTTCGGCAGCAAACTCTTATTATCTTATTATAAGATCATAGCATGTCTTTAACAAACAACAATACTAACACAATAAACAACAAAGTAACACTGATCTTATTTCGTGTGGATTAAATATTTTTTTATTTTATAATTTAATGGGAGGCCATTAAATTAAACCATTATTGGAAAAGGTATACTCAGGAACTCTATTTAGGAGAATTGCAATTAAAAGCACATTACACCTCTGGACAGCAATAAAGGAAATGTGCATGAATTCTTCAGCTTCGGTAAGTCATATGCCCTTTTTGGCTTGAAAAAATGATAATTTTTTTGAAAAGGTTAGGGGTTGTCATAAGATAACACACTGGAACATAAATTTGTCATAAAATATTTCAGAAAATAGAATCGGTCTTATCATTTGGTATTATTTACATAGTATTTTCACATCAAGATCTTCATTAACCAAGTTCATCGTTGTAATTGCTAATTTATATTAGAGAAGTTATTGGGCTCCCAGGATTATAGAACTGAGTTACCTGAGAGATACAAAAGAAAAAAACCTTCTCCTAGTTTCTGTAATTCTATGTAATGTGTTCCTGGATTTGCAAGAATTCAGTGTGGGAATTTTTTGCTTTTTAAGGATGGCATATTCAAAGATGACCTAAAAATCTGTGGAATGATGGCTAATGATTATGTCCCACTCAGGAAAATTCTTTTATTCTAATTCTACTGGAGCAGAGCAAATAAATTAATTTTGATATTGTAAAACAAACAGTTGCGAAAGCCAAGAAGAATATCTTTCCAGTCCAGATAAAAAGATTTGCAGGAGTGTGCTAAAATTTCATGAGTGTTTTAGTCTGTCCTAACTATGAGAAAGCTTCTAAGTGCATCACCTTTACAAATAAAAACATTACCAACATTTTTGTATAAAATAAGTAGAAATTATAAACCGTAACCTTTTTGAGATAGTCTTACATGTTGTTTTCCATATTATGAACTAATCTGAGTGTCCTAGAATGAACTGACAAAAACATTTCTTCAATGACTACTCTCCCTCTACCTTCAGGTTAATGGAACTCCAGTATTGAAAAAGACTCTCTAAACTGTACCACCATTCCAGAGAACAAGTGATAGCTTTCTCTTCTTGTTTTATCAGTTAGAAATTGAGAAGGAAAAGATTTCAGACAGGTTTATTAAAAAGGCATGGCTTGTGATTTGTCATGTTAAAAATTGGTTAGAAAAGAACATTAGGTCAATTAAAATAAAAATAAACAAACAAGAACGAAATCAAATGGCAAGTTGTGCCCTTTCCCACGTTACTGATTAATTATCCTATATTGTCTGTAATGCATGGCCATTTACATTTAAAACCTCTTCACGTCTAAGTTAATATAAAGGCACAAAGAACGCATTTCTTCACCCATTTTAGCTCTCATTACGGAGTTCTGAATCCATGATCATACAGCCAAAGGAGAGATTGCACTCCATATATAACTTTACATTCAGTGTGAACTCTTTCCATATGTGTAGAAGTAGAACTGAATTCCTGGTGGGATGAGAATTGTTCTAATTTTCCTTCATATATGAATGCGTAACTTTTATTACAGTGAATTTGAGTTCTACCCTTTTTTTAACTGGATAAAAGCACTAAAATAGGTATCAGTAGATATCTGGAAATACTTAAATGGGTACCAGCTGAATATTTATTCAATTTAAGCACTTTATCAGCACTGACTGTGTAATTGCAAGAGAGAATCCACAGGTTCCACTGGTTCTGGATAAAACTGACTTGCTACCTTTGTGTTTAAGACACAGGAAATTAGCTGAAGCTGTGAATCTAAGCATGTTTGGGACTGATTCTATGCCAATTTTATTAAACCTGTCATTAATATGCTATTTTCTCTTTTGGATAGATTAAACTTGCAGGGACTAAAAACCAAATTATAGTCTAGACACCAGCAACTGATGTTGGGAGTCCTGTTCCCTTGCTGTGGGCACTGTGTATCTTAATAACATGTTTTAAATTTTTGCTTATTGTTTCCTTTGGTTGGATACTGCTGTTGAATTGCTTCTTTTATACTGCTGCAATCACAGACATTAGTCCATCTGACTTCTTCTCAGCTATCAAACTGATTATTATTAGACCGCTTAATAATATATTGTATAATAGTAAATTATTTTACTATTTGTTACTTTCGTTTGGAGAGATCTATTTTTTTTTCTCCCTGTAACTACTTTATCCCAGATTCCTGTGAAATAAAGTGTTCACTATCTATGATTTAACTGCAGTTCTAAATATTTCTTTACAACCATTAAACAATGTCTGATGCAGGAGATGAGGTCTGTCAACTGACTAACAGGAGAAGAAAACATTCACTCTTTTTAAGATCTTGTATTTGTTTTGGACAAGAAGGTCTGGCCTCTAATTAATTGAAGAAGAGGGCAGGAGTTTATGTTTGATCATAAATGGAATATATTCTGAAGCACTGTAAACATTAAAAGGTTAATGAGTTGCTAGTATGGATCAGGTGAAATGTTTTCAGAAGAAGCAAGGAAGTATTTAAACCATTAAGAATGCCTTGCAGATGCTCCAGTCAGATTGCTATGCCACTCTGAATGTGAGAAAAATTGCGCGAAGTTCTCCTATGGGGCACCAGTCAATTTCTACTGAAAAAGTTTCACTGCTGGAATCCACCATTTAGCAATTCAGTGTCCCACTGCTTCTCATCTACTCCTACACTCCGTCCCTAAACGTGTTAAGGAGTATTTTACTGCGAGACAGATAAAATATGCCACACAAACACACCCCTTTTTTTTTTATTAGGATTAATTGTGCTAGAGAAATGACATAACTGAAACAAAACAGCATTTCCCTCAAGCTGCAATTTTCTGCCAGTATTTTATGTCCATTATAACACAGATACGTGACCTAAAAAAACTAATTAGATACAGGTATAAAAGAGTCTCTAAATGGAAAGTGAGACCTTGTCTCTCTTCAGTATAGACTAAAAACTGCTGGCTTGTTAAACAGTAAAATAAGGGCTAAATAAAGAGACTAAACAAATCCATTATAAATACAATGAATAAAAGTAGTTATTATAAATGCACCTAGGGGATCAATGCCAGGTAGGAAAAATTAATTTGCAAACTATAATCTTGATATAAAATGAAGCAGAGATTAACATCAAATTTGAACGAACAAAAAATAGTAGGTATTTCATTTAGTACTTGTGTTTTTCTGTCAGATATGTGAAGTCTTGGAATGGCCACCCAAATGGTAACAGAGAGGAACTAACACAGTTTCAAGACAGATTTCCATAAATCTTTGAATGACTGACTGACTACTGGTGTGAAACTTCAGAAATTGGGTTTGTTGGGCTGCCCAAGGGGGAAAGGGAAAATAACTGTCTCACATCTTGCATTACTTTAGAAAAAATTACTGAGAATTTTGATGCTATATGTTGTATTAAATCTCATGCTCTTTGGTTTCACCACTTGTGAGGAACGGTCAGAAAGATGCTGACCTCTGCTTGTGTCTCAAAGCTTGGCTTTGAGGCTTAGGGGTATTAGCGTTTTAGTGAATGAAAGAGGAAGGATCAAAGCATCAGCGATTTCACAATGTTGGGATGGTTGTTCTCATGGTGCTACTCATAACCATTTCCTGTTCGGTGTTACTGATGGGAAAACTGGCTGAAACTGAATTATGTACCACAGGGAAAAGTGTGGATCAGATTTAATATACACTTACACTGTTTTTTCTGTCATTGTCTACGGCTTCCCTTTCTCTTCTGTTACCTTCTTATTACTTACATGCCCACTGTTTCAGAACCCAGGCATGCTTACCACTGAAAATCCGTATTGTTATCTCTAATTACAGTAGCACTAATATTTTACTTCTGTTGCATGCAGATTTTTTTTTAACTTGCTTTCTGTTAGTAATTTTAAAATCTAGGTCAAACATGGGTCTTTGAGAAGTGGGTAGGCATTCAGTTCATTGTGTATGATTCAAGTTTGTTTTAGGCTCAAAAAAAGCAAAATGATACCACTGTCAAGTCTTACCTCTGAGTCTCATTAAGATTTTATGTTTCAGCTAAAAGGTTTCTACTTGCAGAAAAGTGAATGTCCATAGAAAACAAAGGAGCAATTCACAGTTATGATTAGAAGTAAGGTGCTCTCTCATTTGTGACTATAAACATAAGCTACAATTCCTAAATAATCACAATATTAATATCAGCAATAAGAGGGCCGCACAGGTTTGACATGGTTATCATCCACATAGAATTTGGAGGAGTACATACGGACTATGACCTACAGTATTGTTACTATAAATTGATTTTTATACAGTACACTATAAATTATCCATGCCTTCCTGCCATATGGAACACTTTCTGTGTTCTGACCTTCTGTAATTACAGATGCTAGTATGTCAGAAAGACTTTCTTGAAGTTAAAAAAAATACTGTGTTATTTTAATAATTCATTAAAAGACTGATTAAAGTATGTCTGAGAGTAATGCATATCTACTTTATAATATACACGTAACTGATAAACTCAGTGGATCAGGCTTTTTCTCTTTTTTTTAATCTCAAAGAATGCGGTTCAAATGCAACTTTGATCTTAAGCAGATTTTTGATACAATATCTTCCATAAATGAAGTGTCCGATACTTCAAGCTTTTCCCCCATATCTCGCATTACATTAAAAAACTTCTTGCAATAGGATTTTATATAACAGTTCACTCAAACCTCCCCAATTCTCAGCAAATGTAACTTCAGTGCAAGGGTTTGACAAAACAAGATCTTCGTTTTAAGGCTTTCTTTAAATTCAATGTCTCACCATCATCATAGTTTTCCCTCCTCACATGCACACACTGTTTTAGAAAAGAGGATTAAAGATGATGGTTAAAATAGTCCTTTGAACTTACTTATAATACCTGAACATTAGATATCTGCCATATCATTATGAATGAATAAAATCTTTCAATGTCAAAACCAAACCTCCTTCTCAATATAAATGGGCGACTATTTCACAGTCAAAACAAAAAATAGAAGTAGGCATGTTTACAGCATCCAATGGGTCACAGTGCCAGAGATGCCTGCACTGGCAGAAATATCCACCAGGAAGTCCATGGGGTACAGAGGCATACAGGTGAACTTGCCTGGCTCTAGAAAGCAGAATAGCATGTTCATGCAGCACTGCCCCTGAGCTATTGAGCTCTGAAAAGTGCCAAGGCTTGTTAGCTTAAAGACTGTGCCTTGCTGGCAGAGGCATACTGCTTCTAGATGTGAGTTGGGTTTTGTGCATCTCCTATGCTCCCTGGTGCTGCTACAATCAGATCAGGATGGGTGAAGTGGATGCAGGTGTCTTGATTGCTACAGTGATGGGGCAGGTCCATCCTTACAGAAAAGGCTCTTTGTGCTAGTGCTTAATAAATGCTATGTCACAGCAGAAATGATATCTCAACATTGCATTAAAATTATCATTGGCATTTGGTAGAGATAGCAAATTAAATAAGCGCTGAATTTGGAGGAGCCTTAAATGATGTATAACTAATTATTGGGTTATGAGTTTTTCCAATGTGTCCTAACAGATAAATAGTCTGTAGAACTAGATGGAAATTTAAAATTGCACAGTATTTGCTTATAGATATATATTGGGGGATTATATTTCACAGAATCACAGAAACACAGAATCATCCAGTTGGAAGAGACCTTTAAGATCATCAAGCCCAACCATTCATCCTGCACTGCCAGGGTCCCTAAACCATGTCCCTCAGCATCACATCTACACAGCTTTTAAACACCTCCAGGGATGGGGACTCCACCACCTCGCTGGGCAGCCTGTTCCAATGCTTCACAACCCTCTCTGTAAAGAACTTT
>NW_010427387.1:21424-34450 GCF_000710305.1 Buceros rhinoceros silvestris | reverse complement strand
CAGCCACTCCTCGTAAGGCAAGTTCTCCAAACCCTTCACAACTTTCACCGCCCTTCTCTGAACCCACTCCAGCACCTCAATGTCCTTCTCGAAGTGAAGAGCCCAAAGCTGGGCACAGTACTCAAGGTGTGGCCTCACCAGGGCCGAGTACAGGAGAACAATCACTTCCCTCCTCCTGCTGGCCATGCTATTTCTGATACATACCAGGATGCCACCAGCCTTCTTGACCACCTGGGCACACTGTTGTTGGCTCATGTCCAATCAGCTGTTGACCAGCAACCCCAGGTCTTTTTCTGCTGTGCAGCTTTCCAGCCACTATTCCCCAAGTCTATAACATTGCAGGGAGTTGTTGTGGCCCAAGTGCAGGTCCCAGCACTTGGTCTTGTTGAACTTCATACAATTGGCCTCAGCCCTTCAATCCAGTCTGTCCAGATTCCTCTGTAGAGCCTCCTGACCCTCAGGCAGATCAACACTCCCACCCAATTTAGTGTCATCTGCAAACTTGCTGAGGGTGCACTCAATCCCCTCATCCAGATCATTGATAAAGATGTTAAGGAGGACAGACCGCAACACTGAGCCCTGAGGAACACCTCTGGTGACCGGCCGCCAACTGGATCTAGCTCTATTCACCACCACTCTCTGGGCCCGGCCATCCAGCCAGTTTTTGATCCAGCGAAGCGTACACCTGTCCAAGCCATAGGCAGCCATTTTCTGCAGAAGAATGTTATGGGAAACAGCGTCAAAGGCTTTGCTAAAGTCCAGGTAAACAACATCTACAGCTCTCCCCTCATCTACTGAACGGGTCACTTTGTCATAGAAGGAGATCAGGTTGGTTAAACAAGATCTGCCTTAATACCCTCCATGCTGACTGGGCCTCATCATCTGACTATCCTGTATATGCCACATGATGACACTCGGGATGATCTGCTCCAAGAATTTTCCCTGGCACTGAGGTCAGACTGACAGGCCTGTAGTTCCCTGGGTCCTCCCTTTTACCTTTCTTATAGATCGGCGTCACGTTTGCCAACCTCCAGTCAGCTGGTACCTCCCCTTTTAGCCAGGACTCTTGGTAAATGCTGGAAAGTGGCTTGGTGATCACTTCTGCCAGCTTCCTCAGAACTCTTGGGTGGATCTCATCTGGCCCCATAGACTTCTGCACATCAAAGCTGTGCAGCAGTTCACTTACCGTTTTCTCTTGGTTGGAACCTTGAGAATGCTCTCCATCTCTACCATCCGGTTCTAGAGGCCAAGCACCCAGTGAGTTGGTCTGACCATCAAAGACTGAAGCAAAGAAGGCATTGAGTAACTCAGCCTTTTCTTCATCCCCAGTCACTATTTCTCCCATTGCATTTAGCAATTTTCCTGCTTAAAAAGAACTTTTAGGTTATAATTTAATTTAAAAATCAAAAATTCTTTTCAGGATTATAACTTTTATTACAAGTTTGTATTAAATTGGGTAATTCATATCAGTATTGTGTCCCATGATTGAGCTGCAGAAAGCAATTTAATCTTCTAAAGAAATTGTTTCTTTGAGTATTCAGCACTAGCTACTCTTAATTCCATCTTAGAACATGCCAACATATTATTTGTTCCTAGGTCTACATACAAGTTTATTACTGCCACAACTATTTCAAAATACTTAATTAAATGTAGAATTAAGTGCATTTTGAAGATAAATGTAAAAAGTTTCCCAGAAACATTTGTCAGAAATTTTGCTTCAAAGCACATTTTAAAAATAGTTATTCTTACTGAAGCATTTCAGATATTGGCAAATATCTGAACCTCTTATATCTAAAAGCAGAAAGCCAAGGTATGACTGAAGTCTGTTGAGCTCCATAAGGGAAACCGTCTTCCTCAAAAACATTCTTGGGTTTCCTTAATTATATTTTAATGAAAAAATATCTATATTTGGTAGAGTATACAGGAAAAGTTTATCCTTTTTGCTTGGAATTTGTTATATTTATATATTTCCTAAATACTTTTGCTTGAAAGACTATATTGTGGCAGATACTCTTGAGATGTCACCTTGAAACGGGTGACAAAAAGAGGATGAAGAGAAAAATACAGTCTTCTAAATTCTCTACTACAATTCCTTAGACAGCTGATGGGAACTACCAGATAGCTTTTCAATATTTTTATTTATCTCTAGACCATTCCAGCACTTTTCTAATTATCTCTGCAGAGTTCAGAAAGTAGTAGAGAAGTTTGGAGTCTACATCTACTGCTTATCAAACGTGTTTGTGTGTGTGTGTGTGTGTGTGTGTGTTTGTATTTTGTGAGCTCTTCTTTTTCTTTGTGCTGGGAATAGTCACAGATGATTTTTTGTTGCTTCCTCATCTTTTCTGGTTCAAAATCAATGCTAAGAGAAAAGTGTGGTTCATATCGGATACTCAGATTTCATTTTAGCTATGAACTTTAGTTCCACTCACTAGCTGGCCTTTAAAGGGCAAGATAAATACCTGTAAGTGAAAAATGATGCATTTGTATTCTTTTTAAACAAACAGAATTACAAGTTTTTAAAATCAAAGGTCATCTCTCTTTCTAGCAGTCTTTCAGCTTTTCTACTTCTGCTTCCATCAAAACCCAAGGAGTTGTATTCCATTATTTACTTTTTATTGGCTCCAATAATTTTCTGAGCCTTTAAGTAGTATACGAGTGATTAAGACCTAAAGAATTGTATTCTTTAATTTTCCAAAGTGAAAAACTTGCAGCAGAAATTATTTTATGCCAACTTAAAAGAAAAAAAAATGTTCATTAGAAACAATAGGAGAGGATGTTTTATTTAAACCAATAAATTTTTCCAACGTTAACATTTTGTTCTCATATTTTTTGTCCACATTCCTTTTCAGGAGAGAAAAAGAGAAAAAAACCAAACCAAAACAAAAAACAACACAACACAACAAAAAACCAAAACCCAACCCACTCACCACCCACCCCCGACCAACAAAGCTTTAGTCTTAATATCAATACACCAAACTCAAAAGAATCAGGACTTATTGCAAGTACAGGCTTATTCCTCAAACTCAGTCAGCCCCATGTGTACAAAAACCTACCATGACTTCCTGCATGTCTTCACACATGCCCAATGCATCCAGTAAGAGCGTAGCATTCATCACTGAAACAAAATGCAGGGAATGTGGCCCAGACTTTGAAAGCCTTTCACTGTCTAAATAAATAGATGATGGTATAAAAATGACCATTTTGTAGTCATCAGTTCCAGCTGGAGCAGATTACAGACCATGGCAAAAGCTGTCTTTAAAAAGTAATAACAGTCATCAGCTTGAATGCTTTAATCCTACCAGGTTTTTTTTCTTATATAGACAGCCACATTCGTAGAAAGTCTCACTGTCTCCTGGAGCAGTTCTCATTAGTTCTCAACTCTCTCCTTCTCTTTCCCACTGTTTGCAAATCTAGAGGGAGTTTATTCAAACACTTCCGATCTAGAAATTGTATTAGAAACAATTTTTGAAAGGGTTACATATCATTTTTCATGAATTGGTAGATTTCTACCTCTAAAATGGGTATTTTAGATGGTTCAGATCCAATTGTTCCTATTCACGCTTGTTAAGTACAGAGGCTTTGATTTATGCGTTCAAAAGCCCTGTCAAACTAGGCCCTCATCTATAGCATAGCTATTCTGGTCCATGGTCTCTTGTTCCCAACTTTGATAAAGTGGAAAATCCCCGGAGAAGGGCGAAGTAGAGAGAGCAGAATTCTTTATTACTGAAATAGTCAAAGGAAAACTTCAATATTTGGTTCCTTTTTGCAAAACCTTGGAAAGGAAAAGAGGACATGCAACACAGAATTTGAATATTTTGTTCCTTGACCCTCTTCCCTAAACATATAATACACAGAAAATAATGGTCAAAATACTTTTTCAGCAGAAAGGTTTTCTAACAGATTTCTATTTGTCAATATGTACACTGTATACTAATGATATACTATTGTGTAAAATTTTTCAGAATGAAGAACACAAGACAATAAAAAACTGATTACGCCATATTTATCCCAGTAACTATCAGCATTTATATTAATACCGAGGTTTGTAGAAAACATAGCCATTGCAGTTTTGTTAATCTGAAATTACCTTTTTAATGAAGGAGGAAAGAAATGGCATAAATTACCTCCAGTATGTTTGCTTAGCCTCCTGAATTTGCTATTTACAGACATATTACAATATGAGACTATGGGGAGGCTAATGGTTCTTTTCTCCTTCCAGAAAATTCCATTAAAATAGATCTGAGGATAAACTATGCAGATTTAAGAGTGAAAGAAAAACTATATTGTTTCCTGATGCTCCACTAGATCCCATTTAATTACAACAGAAAAAAATGCTGTAATGAACTGTTAATCTGAGATATACAGGTACACTTTCACAAACAACTTGAAGTTTAGACATCATACATATTCTTTTTATTTGTTATTATGCCAAGTAGATAAAATTTTTAAAAAAAGCTGTGCAAAGCAAAAATTGCTTACTATGAAATTATACCATTTCTTTTCAAGCATTATTGTAAAAATAAGAGTTCATTTCCTTTTATACTTTTATTAATATATGCAAATTACATACAGAATAACATTTCTGACTGAGTGTTGGCTATTGTCATTAGTTGTATTCAATAATTTGAACTGTATTAGTGTGCTGGCAGGCAACTAGATAGACTAAAACAAACTCTGAACAGGTTTCTGTCCTAGTGCTCACCTTTATAGGCATGTGGATAAAATCCCTCAAAGAGCCTTGTCCTCCTCCAGTTATACTGTTCTGGGTTAGAAGCGTTCCCTGAATGAAAATCTCAGGAACCACCACAGTAGTTCCATGTCAACTGTACTATCAAGTGCCAGTACAAGAGAACTGGTACAGTAAACAGTGTAAAAGATGGGTTTGAATTAAGACCAGGAGACAAAACTGCACTCTGGGGAAAAAAGATGATGTATTATATCAACTCTGAAAATCCATTTTCAATTCTATACCTTCTCTGTTTTGCAATTCTGTATTACTGGTGTTTTATTCACAAGTTCCATGGTTGCTCATCTGGCATCATGTTATGGAGGAGGGCAAAGAAGACAGAGCAGTGCTTCCCTCACACAGTAATTGTTTATGTAGGGGGACTCAGAGGCTTACATATACACACACTTTATGGCAAGCAGGGTTTGTAATTGCCAACAATTGCCCATTTGTTTCTTCATGGTTTTTCAAAAATCTTCAGCCATGTAAATTGCTTCATCTCTCTGAGAGCTTTCTTGTTGCAGCTTTGATCTGTCAAGACAATTAGTGATCCAGGACCTGCTTCAAATCTTTGCTACATGTTTTTACCATGTGATGGATTGATGCTTGCCACAGAAGCATCAGAGTAGCACCCATTCTAGTGTTCAAGCAAACTGAATAATTGTCCCATTTTACACTCTGCAAAGTAGAATTTAATCTGAAGCAAGATTTCTTCAGGTCTGGTTGTGCATAAAATACTAATACCCATGAAATTACCTTGGAGGAGTTTCTGTGATTCAGTGTTAATGAGTAATGATGTGAATTCACTTAACACACTTTATTTAGTCATAAAACTCCTCATTAATGACTAAAGAACTGCACAAGTATGCCCATGTTTCACATTAGATTTTTTTTTCCCCCTTCATCTCTCATGCATACTTTGTTAGTAAGAAAATTGAACAAAAACATTTATTCAATTCTTTATGGGGAAGGGGGTTTTGGCGAGTAGACTAGCTTTTCAGTAAAAATTGCGATGGGTTTGTCATGATCAAACTGGCAGCTTTGACAAGGACATAGACTGCTACTGTTACCATACATAACAAGATCCTCTCATTTAAAAAAGGACTATCAGATAAGAAACTGTCAAAAATCAGATACATCAATAAGTGTACTTTACTACAATAATATTTTCTTACTTACAAAAAGAATAATACAGATCTTTATTCTCTCTCTCTTTCTCTCTTTTTTCCAAAATATCAAATACATCTTATACAATTAACAGTACAGCATATTGAAAAGTACCCTGCCCCTCTTTCTTTTTGTGAGTCAAAAAAAAATTGTGTAAAGATATTTGCAAATTAGCCCCCCCTACCTCTGAGGCATTCTTAAGAGATTGCACCAGGGCTTAACTTCAAAACCCCTGCATAGCCTCCACGCAGAGGATAAAATGTGTTGTGATTATGGTTCAAATACTCGGCTTTTGCATGGTGAAGGCCCACCTTTTAACTGCTGCTTTAAATGATGTATAAAGAAATTAGTAATGAAATAGCAAACTAGTCTAACAAATAATGCTGTAGCCTGTGCATAATAATGAGTATAGCAGCTGGCAGACAGTGCAAATGGCACTAAAAATTAGAATATTTTGGCTTTATTATTCGGTCTGCTGTAGAACAAGACTTCCATTCAAAAGGAATTCTTCAATGCTTAAAAACACACTTGCATGAAAAGCTAAAAACTTACACACTAGATGTCCATATATACATATTTTGCATCTGACGGTTTTTTTAGTATGCTTACTTAGATTTTCATTCTGGTCTATATAATCATTCCTCCATGATATACCTTTCTAGAACATCTTCCTTATCCTTTTACAGCATTGTTTTGCAGAAAAAGCTAGAAGGTTATGACACATGCATTGTTTATAAATATTACCTATCATTGCAAACTTCATCTACGATACCATAGAAGAAGTAATTAAAGAAGTAGCTGGCGAAATTCAGCACAAAAAAATCTGGGGGCAAAATTACAGTAAGTGTTGAGTGCAGCTGGTTAGAAATCTGATTCAGAACAATAACAATTCTACTTTTAAAAATCCTTTGGTGCCTGTAATAGGAAAAAAGCCCATTTTACAGGAAAAACCTAAGTAACATTTAAAAAACAACTGAAAATAATAGGTATTAAGTAACAGGGGAGGGGGTTGGAGGGTGGAGAGGAGAGGGTGGAAGGAGGAAGGATTTATCATTATTTCCTAATGCACGATAACTTGGATAGCAATGGGAAGGTCCATGAAATGTTGTCAATACATTTTTCCTCTCTGGCAACGGCTGGACTATCAAAACAAGAACAGCTTTAAGCAAGAGATTCGATTTAATGAAGTAAGGCTGTGGATCTGTGTGCTGATGGTGTGCTTAATTACTTGCATTAGTGCTCAATCATCTAAAGATACTGCTGCTCCAAATAGATGATGTTCTGTCTGTAGAGGTTTCCTAATACACTATGCAGACACAGAGAGAATGTGGCCAGCAGACAATCAAGACTGTAAAAATAGGTTCATAGAATGGTTTGAATTCAAGAGGCCTTTAAAGATCATCTAGTCCAACCCCACTGACACGGACAGGGACACCTCTCACTAGATTAGGTTGTTCAAAATCCCGCTCAGGTGCTCAAAATCCCATCCAACCTGACCTTGACTTCTTCCACTGTCGGGCCGTACAGAGCTTCTCTGGACAACTTGTTCCAGTCTCTCACGACCATCATTGCAAAAAATTTCTTCCTTATATCTAATCGAAAGCTACCCTTTTTCAGTTTAAAATCATTGCTCCTTGTGGTGTCACTACAGCTCTTGGCAAAAAGTTTTTCCTCATCTTTCATAAGCAGTGAAAGACCATAATAAGGACTTCCTGGAGCTGTCTGTTCTGCAAGCTGATACCACACTAACCCTCTCAGCTTTTCATTAGAGGAGAGGTGTCCCAGGCCTTTGAACATTTTTGTGGCATTCTCTGGACCCACTTTGTCTGGTCCATGTCTTTCCTGTGCTGGGGACAGCAGACCTGGATGCAGTACTCCCAGTGGAGTCACCAATAGGAGTGAGACCTCCCTCAAACTATCAGATGCATTTCCTCTTATTCAGTAGAGAATACTATTGGCTTACTGGGCTGTAAGTGCATATTGCTGTTTCAGATCTAATTTTTCATCTATCAGTATCCCAGAGTCTATCACCTCTACAGGGTGGATCATCAACCAGTCTGTACATTTGACCTTGATGAACTTCATGAGGTTTACACTGGTCCATTTATTAAACCTGTCAAGGTCCTTCTGGATGGCATGCTTTCCCTCTAGCTTATCAACTGCACTGCTCATCTTGGTGACATCTTACTGAGGATACACTCAATCCCACTGCTCATGTCATTAATAAAGATACTGAGCAGTATTGGACCCCTGACAGACCCTTTTATTACTGACATCCATTGGGACACTGAGATGGTGACTGCAATTTTTTTGATGTGGTCATCCAGCCAAGTCTTTATCTGTTTAACAGTGTATCTATCAAATCCCTATCTCTCCAATTGAGCAGCAAGAATATTGTGAGGAACCATGTCAAAGGCGTTACGGAAGTCAAAGTAAATTAGTTCAGTTGCTTTTCTCTTCTATATACCATTTTTATCTAGTGCAGTTACCCTATAGTAGAAGGCCACCAGATTAATGAACCACAAATTGCCCTTGGTAAGCCATGCTGACTGTCTCTAATCACCTTCCTGTCCTCCATATCCCTTGACATAGATTCCAGAAGGATCATTTCCATGACCTTACTACATCCAGATGTAAGGATGACTGGTTGGTAGTTTCCAGGGTCCTCCTTTTTACACCTTTTTTAAAATAGTGCAATATTCTTTTTTCTCTGGTCAATGGGGTTTTTGCTTGACTGTCATGACTTTTCAAAGTCATTAAGTGTGGCTTAGTAACTGCATCTGCCAGTTCCCTTGGGACCTTGGGATGCATCTTGTTGGGTCCCATGAACTTGTGTATGTTCAGGTTCCTCAGATAGTCTTGAACTTGATCTTCTCCTATGATGGGTGGGACTTCTTTTCTCCAGCTCCTTCCCTGAGTCCTTCAGTACCTCAGCCTTGCTCATGTCATTGTCACTAGACTCCCCATCTCATTTATTGTGGGGATACAGTTTCTTTTGTCTTCCTTTACTGAGCCATAGATCTGTAGGAATCATCCTTATTACTCTTCACAACCCTTGCTAAATGTAGCTCCAGCTATGCGTTAGCTTTTCTGATCGCATCCCTACACCCCAAGGCAGTATTCCCAGGATGCATGTCCCTGCTACCACTGTCTACATGTTTTTTTCCTATATTTCAGTTTGACCAGGATGTCATTACTCAGCCATGCAGGTGTCCTACCTTTCTTGCCTTATTTCTTGCACAGCGTAATCAAGAAGTCTCATGGTGTAAAGAAAATGTCCTTAAAGAGCTTCCAGCTCTCTTTTGTTCCTTTAACACCAAGGGCAGATTCCCAGGGGATCCCATCCACTAGTTCCTTAAAAAAATAGCAGTTTGCTTTCCTAAATTTTAGTGTCTTTTTGATCTTTTTCGATCTGACGTACATCTCTTAATTACACCATTTAAAGTCCCGTTAATTTCACTAGGGCATGATCACTGCAGGCTGAACAACCACCAGTCTTCAATAAGTTCCTTGGTGCTGGCAAGCAACAGGTCCAGCAGAGCATCTATCACATTGTCTATCACCTGGAATGAGAATTTATCTTTGATGTGCTTCAAGAGTCTCCTAGAAATGCCACTGCCCCAGCAGATGTCAGGATCATCATCATGGCTTGGCTTTGATCTTGTGAATGAAGATCTGGGAAGGGTTTTTCCCACGCTCACTGCAAGCGATGAGTGCACCCTTCAAGCCTGTGCGGTGGATTTTTTAGGTGAGGCGCAGCGTGCACGGAACTGGCTCCACCCTTTACACCTGAGGTTCATCTGCCAGGGCCTAGCGAGCTTGGACGGTGACAGCGAAGTCCTCAGGTCATAGGTTTGGTTAGACTATCCTTCTCTGAGATGATGGATGCCTTACAAGGCTAAACGAGCTCCATCTGCCCGGGTTTGGAGTCAGAGTTGTCCTTCTCCTAGGATGGCAGCCCGAAGGCTAGTGAGCCCATGCTGCCCATGGACACGCTTTGTCTGACCCTTCAGTTGAGACCTGTCTGGCTTGGGAGACCCCACCGGAGGCACATGCCACCACCAGCACAGCTCTCAACCTCACAAGGGCACGCAAGCTCCTTCTCCACGACAAGGGGGTGCCCGTGAAATAGTCACTGCTTTACCTCCGGACATCACAGACCCGGGCACGGGGCGGCTGGGGCCTGCCAAGAACGGGAGTCCTGGAGGGTGAGACATCAGGATAAAGGCCTGTAAACAGGATGCTTCAGGTAATTGAAAAAGAATGCTTAACCAACATCCTCTCCTTGATCACATAGCCTTTAGTAAATACCCTCCATAAAGCCTCCTTTGTTGGTTAGGCCTCTAAATTCCACCCATAAGCTCTAGAGCTCTGCATTGCTGGTTTCTAATGACAGCTTTTTTTACCCATAGAGGGCACTTGATCCTTTTTTTTTTTTTTTTGATGTAGAGGGCAACCCCTTCACCTTTCCTTCCTTATCCCTGGTGAATACAGAGGGCAACCTCCCCTATCTGTCCACCCTGCACAGTTTATAGCCATTGACCGCAGTGCTCCAAGCACGTGGTTGACCCCACCAGTTTTCAGTGATAGCAGTCACACCACAGCTTTCTAGCTGCATCGATGGCTTCCAGCTCTTCCTGTTTGCTATCCATGCTGTGTGCATTGACGTAGAAATGCTTCTGCTGGAATGTCAACTATCTCACCTTTTTGGCAGAACTTGTTTTTGAGGGTTGAGGGCATTTCTCACTACTCCAATGGGTCCGTTTATCCACCATTTTCTCGTGAGTATGAAATTGTTATACCTTTGGACCCCACTCCCCAAATTAATTAGTTTAAAAAGCAATTCAGTAAGTCAATGAATCTGCCATAATAAATAAATAACACTCATCTAATATGGCATATCCTGTATATGTTCAACTAGCAGAAAGTTTAAGTTATTAATGACAATTATCTGAAATTTTTAGCAGTCTGTTACTAATATCACCCTTCAAAGTACACAAATTATTTTTCTTTCATGTTTCTTGTTATTTAGGAGTATGTTATAGTATGTACATTCCTACAGGGATGACATTTTAAAAAATTAGAGTTTTTCTCTATCTTTAGTAAAGAATGATGTTTGTAAGTCAAATGAACAAGTTTGTAAAATGAAGAAACAAAGCTGAAAAAAACTGGCTCGGTAAGTGTCAGCTGAGCAAAGGTTTTGTGTATGCCAAACAAGAGACCTCAGCCAGGTTAGCATTCTCAGGAAGCACAAAAAAACAGTGGTGCTTTGGACTTATCTATGCACTATGTGCAAGGGGTACTCCAGCACTGTGGTGCAGAGCTCACTATAACTGCTATTTTGATTGCCCTTGGTCTTTTTATTTATATCCACTACCTCACCAGGACCAGCTTAATGTTTCTTTCCACATAAAACCTTTCATTCTTGAAGATCTAAATGCAGAGAGTCATAGGGATGATCCTTCCAATAGGCAGGTATGTCTGGTTTTCTAATTTTCAGGTAATATATAGTATCCAATAGGTAAATGGCAACCTGGTCAGGAAATACAGTTCTTATTGCAAAAACTGTTGGCAACCAGAAGCTCACCTGACCCCTGCTCTGCAGATGCTGTAGTGGTTGTTGAAGGACGCCTGGCACTAGTCAAAGCTTCAGTGAGCCAGAGTGTCATTTTCTATGCTCAGATTCATCAGCCAGGCCATCAAGGGATAGGAGAGATTGCCAACCATTCCCAGGAACATGGCTGTGCTACTGACTTTACACAGCAATGATACGTGTAAGGTGCTAGGATCATACTCCTTGACAGACCACTTGGACCAGATGGCAACAGTGATAAAATTCCTGTGGTATTCTACAGAGGCTTACAGGACAAGAGAGAGAAGCTTCTTCCCCTTGGTGAAGAACCCAGATAGACTGACAAGATGGAGGACATGTAACAAATAAGCATCTGTGTCTTATGAGCAATCCTGTTGCATGAGGCAACCTCTTGAGAGCTAAGAATCTGTATCTATAACCCACAGACAGCATGGACCATACACAATAGCTCAGGCTGGGCATCCCTCCCAAATTGTGACATCTGCTGTCAATATGACTTTACTGAAATGTGAGGTGAGGTAGTGGGTATTTGAAGTTTGCTGGCTTTTGTATTTTTACTGCCACTTCATTCTCTTTAGACCAATACTGGTTGTCTGGTTAATCAGAAATACAGGTAAGTTAGTGAACCCAGATTCATATCTAATGCTGAATGGGAGCCGGTGGTTCAACAACTATAGCTATGACTCTGTTAAGCAGCAGCACTATGAATTTGGTCATCTGTGTCAGCTTTCTACAGGAAAAAAAATTGAATAATAGCAAATATTCCACAATTTGAAATAGGTGGGATAAATATATTAAAACAAATCTCAGGCTCTGTAATAGTAGAGGCCAGTGAAGAAACTGAACTATTACAGACTATTTCTTTTCTCTGTAAGAATTTTTTGGCTGATTCTTACATTATCCAGGAATCACTTATTACCATACTTATAAACGGAACTGAAACATACCGAGTGGAAATACAGTTTTAAAAAGGGAAGCCTGAGGCAAAGTGACTTTATGGAACTGCAGCCACAGTGATACTCAAGAAAACACAGACCTGTGTTACAGGAATTTCCAGCTCTAAGATTTTGTATTCCACTTTTTCTACAACTTTGTGCCACAACCTAACATTCATTTTGGATGTATGGTTAGGTTAAAACCATTTTCCCTCTCCCTAAATTGCATTTCGTACTCGGTGCAGTGAATTAAGTTTTTTGTTTGAATTAATGAGTCTGTCCTTCAAAATTATTGGACAGAATGTATACTGAAGTCTTTGGTTTTCAAGTAATTTTTTTATGGCTCTTTTTCTATCTCAGTTACGATGAGTGATCTAAATTGAAATCTACAGTGGAGCATATTCAGGTCTCTGAAGAATCAGCTACCATGTTCCAGCTGAACATTTTCCTCACTTCTTTCTTCCCTGTTCTAAAAGAAAACCACCTAGATTAAACAGCTTAAACTTTCTCTGTACTCTTAACTGGCATCTTCAGGGATTGTTAAATGGGCCTGGTTAATCTTCTGCCTGTTCAATCAGACCTTTGAATATATCTTTTTCTTTCCC
>NW_010427387.1:16647-21339 GCF_000710305.1 Buceros rhinoceros silvestris | reverse complement strand
CTTTCCCTAGCAATGGAGCCTGTCAGCTGACCACTATGTAGCATAGTTCCAACTTACGACATTATACCAGCATATTATGCTAGTATACTATATATTAGAGGGATACACATTTTGAAAAGCAGTATGTCAATTTAATGCTCCAGAAAACTTAGATTTCACAGTACCATACCCTCAAAACAGAGTAAAGCCAATATTTGCAGAGCTAAAAGTTTAACAATCCTTCAGCTGGTACAGAAAACTGCTGAGCATGTGGGAATTGAGTCCATATATAAATATTACATACCCCAAAACTCTGTGTAAACATCAGAAAGAACGTGACTTATATTTACAAAATCAAGCAGTTTCATGTTAAGGAAGACACAGCCTAGTTCACATTGTTATGAACAGGTGGGTTATTCAAGGACAGTGTTAACTATGTGTTTTCAAGGGTTTGGGGTTTTTTTTGTTATTGTTGTTTTTTGGGGTTTTTTGTTTGGTTGGGGTTTTTTTTGTTGTTGTTGGTTTTTTTTTGTCTGTCAGATTCTTCATGGTACTTAAACATAGTTTAAAGTATTTAATTTCCTTGGTGGTTTCCCTAAAGTAAATCTTTCATGGAAGACTCTACAAGTATTGTATTATTTATCTGAAGCGAGCCTCCCAAACTGGTCTTTCAGATGCATATGCGACTAAGCATACTTTTAAAACCTGGTTTTATTAAATCATAATTCATTTGAATTCTGCTTTGCTCATTCCTTGAGTAAATCACCATGTATATTGAAAACACAAAATCTGTACTATTGATAAAAAGGCATGTACAAGGTACTTTCAAGAAATACATAATTAGACACCTGAAGAAAAAGGGCAGGTTTTAGACTTAGAGACTACAGTGGTTCAGATGTGATTAATAATTGTTTCATTGAGCTTTTTTTTTATATTGAGTATAATTTGAGCATTTGTTTATATTGAGTATATATTTTAAATCCATTGTTTTTAACTATATCAGGACGATTTTCCCAAAATATCATTGGAATCATATCTTACTATGTCGTGGATTACTGCTTAGGCAGAGTTCGTTTAAGAAACTGAATGGTCATTTTTGTATGTAAGTGCTGCATGTTTTCTGATAACCAAAAAAACCCCCTAAGGACATAGTAAATACATCTTCAAAACCACATATACGGATGGTATTCTGCAGCTGGGCAAAGATTATTGGACTTTTTTTCTGTTAGAAGGAGTAGAAGTCTGCTTGCCCTAGTTCTCCGAATAGACACTTTCTCTTGACTTCTTTTCTTTACACATAATTACATTTGACATTAAAAGTATAAATTCCTATGGGAAAACGAACTTCACATTTCAGCAGTCTGAGGAGACAGTATAAAATAAAAATGATTAACACTTTAGGGAAAAATGAAAACATATAAAGCATTCGTTTGTCAGGCAGTCCCAAAAACATGCTAATTAGCTTTGTTTTTTTCCTTTTGGACTGAGGGCTCATTCCTGATCACATGCTGTCACAATTTTCTTCTAAATTCAGTATTTTCAGCAAGAATTAACTCCAGGAATTGCAAAGCTTGATATTTAATTGCTTCCTTGTATATTTTAATTCAAAATCTTCTTTCTGTTGTTTTGGCTACCTATTAGCTGTTTTCCTTCCTTTTTATGTGTTTTCTATTACTCTTCACTTCGAACATCTAAGAACTCTCTCTTGCAATCCGTTCCAAAAAGTCAGGAAAGAAGAAAAGAGAGAAGTTATTACTTTTACTGTTATTAAACACAAACACACTACAAAATGCAAAGAGGAGAAATTGAGGTTGAAACTTTATTCCTGGGAGCTTTGCTACTTTTTGTAATGTGCTTTGAAGGTAAAGGTAGCATGGGGGCTGGGGATATTATTATTTTAAAATAAATATTTAAAGCAGCATGACAAGAGGAATCATATTGGCAAGACTGCAATTTTTAAGTTCTTCATCACAGATCTTACCCAGCTGATGTTTACAGCTGAGAAACTGACTATAGTGTGATGTTGGTGACAACCCTTTATTTCCTTCTGGACAGCACCTACTATGGCTGGTTGTGTACATCCTGCACAAGTACAACAAAATCCTGAGACAAGCAAGACAGAAGTTTCAAGGAGGCTTCCTTAGAAAAGGGAATGCTCAGGCTCATGAATCTTGAATTGCTCCCAACTGTAGAAGAGCTTGGGAAATATTAATAATAGAAATTTCTGTTCTTCAGCATTCTCTTTGTGCTTATTCTTTTCAGTCTGTCATCTTCTTTGTTACCTGGTTCCTCTCTCTACTGCTTCTTACTCCATTAGTCTCCTCTTTTCTCATCTTATATTCAAATATCTCCACCACAGCCACTCATCCCAGTTATCTTTCCTAGTCCTAATTACGCCCTTCAGTTTGTTCCTACCTCTATCTCCCACCTCTCAGGTCTAGCTCTCATTTCTTTGTCTCCCATGCAGTCTGGCTATGAGCAAAGAGACGCTGAGAGCTTTAGTGAGGCAATTCTTCTGCTCTTCATACTGATACTAGGACCAAGTCATTCACCGCAGAAAGCAGTTTAACCCCTACATGCTTAGACTGTAAATGGCATATTTAGAGAACTTGATTGTCAAGTTCTTGAAGTCAGTCCTGGTGATGGGTGAACACAGAGTTTTCAGATCCTTATAATTTAACCAGCTTGCTTAATTTTCCTTAAGAACAGTCAAAGAGACGTCTGTAACGCCAAGAGATTATCTTGTTAATCTTTCACTCTTGCTCTGAAACACAAGATAGAAATGAAGAGTAGTGGGTTTGGTCTTTTTTCTTCTCCTTTCAACAAAGTAGAAAGAATATTTGTCTTACAACGTGCTTTACTACATTTTCCATCAAAGTCAAGGAATTCTCAGGTTCAAATAGTTAAAAGTTTGCCTAAGTTCATTAAATATCTGGTAAAACAATCCAGCAGTGGGATACTTTACACTTACATAGTTCTAGGCTAAACCTGTTAAGATTTATACTGCTTCTTGCCTGGGGTAGTGTATAAAGATGAAGGAAGATACCTACAACCTTTCCATCACTTGCAGACAAATCCAAAACTATGATAAGGAAAGGTATAAATCAAAGTAAGAACTCACACTACAAGGAGCTTCTCCAAAGCTGAAAGGCCATGATTTTTCAGGATAGGAATCAGACCAAAGTCACACTGCAACTTCTTTTCTTCAGGACATGAATTTCTGTTACCATAGAAATGTATGTCATGAATATAGTCTAAACTGGGAGACTGTGCCTTGACCAAGCTGACACTTAAAAAATGTAAGTATATGAGATAAGGTCCTTTTCTGCTGAAGAGGTACTATAGTTGACCAGTTTCAGCTTTCTTTGGGCGTACTGCTTGGTCTTGCTCAGAAGTACATTATAGAAAATAGAGAGAAATCTTCAGACCCATGTCAGAATTGCAAAGTTTGCATTTTACAATCTTGTTTAACCCTGTGAGTTTTTTCACCTTTGTATACCTACTGCTGAGATTAGAGTCACATTTCATCAGTGAGGCAGAGTACAAAACTTTGATTACATGCTATAGGTTTTATATTGCTCAAATTCTGAGCATTATTGTAGTACAAAATGCATACATTTGTTTGTGTTGTTTCCATGGCATAATATGAGTAACGAGCAAAACTGATCAGATTCTTTTTCTATAATAACACATTAGTTATGTAAAAATACACTTCCAAACCTTGTATAAAAGCTTTTCAATGCCATTTGAGAAAAGGACTGGATCATGATGCATCACATTTACTAAAGGTGATGGATAGAAGATGAAATAAAGATGAGATTCACCAGAAAATAGCCTTTCTGACCTCATCCAGTGTCTTTCTTTCCCTGCAGAGCTGTATTTCCATGCTGTCCAGGATCACTGTTATAGCAAACTGACCAACTAGAGAAACCTTAAATATAAAAAATACTGAAGTACTCTTCTGCTCTTTATGTGTGGGGTGCATAAAACTTGTTTTCCTTACTCTGCAATATAAATATCTTAAAGATTGTGGAGACAGATGCCTAATTACATGGGACACATTATACTTCAAATTCTCAATTTTCTCGCACCATTTGCTAGGGGAAAACATGATGCTCCAATGATTCATGGCCTTAACAGACATGTGTAGTCCTGTTTTAACAGCAGTAAAGTTAGACATGACAATAAATGTTTGCAAGCTTTGGGGTCAAGCAAATGCAAGACATTCTTATGTTAACACAGAGAGATATTAAAATAGAATTCTTATATTAAAGTAGATTTTTAAAAATCCTGTCTTTTTAATTGAAATGTATTTTATAAAAGGTGCTGAAGAAAAATGAGGACACAAAGAAAATGGGGAAATGAACAGGTTTTTCTCTCCTTCATCTCACATAACATTTGTGATTTTGCCATTTTCAGTGTGGTGTCAAACAATCTTTTCTGTTGATTATGTCATTAGCAGGCATAGAAGAAGAATTTTTAATGTTTTTTTCTGCTATACATATCATTAGTGTTTCATGACATAGTGAACTTTTAATGCTGGAAAACCCTAGAATGTTTTGATCATAAGCTAACAAAAGATGATACTTGAATCATGTCCTTATCTACAGGACCATTGTGATCTTAGTTTCAACAAGTGAAATCTATGTTCATCATCTGGTATTTGTTTTAATTAATTAGTTTGCCTCATCTCTTTTAACTCCGTGCAGGAAT
>NW_010427387.1:0-16510 GCF_000710305.1 Buceros rhinoceros silvestris | reverse complement strand
ATGCTAGCTGTGATGCAGTATATCAGCATTGCCCAGCCCTGCTTGTTAGGTACTCTACATAGTTCTTTTTATTAGTAAGGAAGGACATATGGTCTAGCCTTCCTCATCAATATACTTATTGTGCCCAAACAGCAAGGCTGTTCTGCATGTGTGCGGAAGACTCCCTAAAGCATGGGGTTTGCTGTACACACACACATGTCTTCTGATTTGCTCCTCATAACAAAAAAATGTGGTCTGGCAGCTATGTTCCTGCCAGAGAGAAAAAATCATGCAACTTGTTCTTAGCTGCCCTTTTTTTTCAGACACACTCAAGAGAAGCAAGGCAATAGATGAATTGCTGAGGTGGTGGCATCTGACAGCCAAATACAAATATCCTGGGGAGTGGAAAAGGACTTAGCTATGCACCTCTGCTGTATAACGCATGATCGGTAAGCCCAGTATGACAAGAGCTGAGCTGAAATGACCCTGGAGTAAGCACTGACCAGAAGCAATTCACCTACTCCTCATTAGTCCTTAACCCCTTTAGGACCTCTGGAAGAAAAGAATCCTCAGGCAGGGGAACCCAGCTAGATAAATTGCATCTGCAAGCTGCAGATCACCCAGGATGACAGGTGAAGAATCCTTTAATACCTAAACTTTCTTGAGAGGTGTGCTACACAGCTTTTCATGGAGGATTTTGAAGGCCATGTACTGCTACTTATTTCAGTCCCACGCCCATCTTACACAGGCAATGCTGTGGGCTCTGTCACGTACAGAAGTAGCAGCAAAAAAAAAAAAAAAGCAGCAACCGCTGGTCGTGCTTTGGTCACATATCATAAATTTGTCCTTGGGTCACCAGCACAATCACCCACCACTTGACCAGGCATTATGCATAATTTGCCCAGGCATGCACATGCCATGTTACTGTGCAGAGGTGACTGTGTTTGAAAGAAGGGCTGTGGAACCACCACAGATGTGGGAAGCAAAAAGTGAGCTACAAAAATAATTCTGTCCCTGCTGTGATACAGATGTGAACTAATATAAGTAGAGCAAGCTGCTAACTTCCACAGCTGTCTTTTCCTCCATGCAATTTAAAATATATTTTTTAATGCTAGCTAATCCCCTAAAACTGTAAATGCAAATAGATTATAGACTGCATAATGCTACTAGGGTAGATAAACTCTAGTGTCATGGTTTAACACCAACCAGCAACTAAGCACCACACAGCAGGTTGCTCACTCACCCCTCAGTGGAATGGGGGAGAAACTGGAAGAGTAACCGAGAGGAAACTCATGGGCTGAGGTAATGATGGTTTAATAGATAAAGCAAAACCCACGTACACAAGCAAAGCAAACAAGGAATGCATTCGCCACTAACCATCAGGAGGCAGGTGTTCAGTCATGTCCAGGAAAGCAGGGCTCCATCACGCATCCATCACAGTTACTTGGAAAGACAAATGTTATCATTCCAAACTTGGTATCCTGGCTTGTGTCAGAAATAGTTATGCCAGCAGGAGCAGGGAAGTGATCATCACCCTGTACTCGGCACTGGTGAGGCCACACCTTGAATACTGAGTTCAGTTTTGGGCACTTCACTACAAGAAGGACATTGAGGTGCTGGGTCATGTCCAGAGGAGACCAGCAAAGTGGTTGAAGGATCTAGAGTCCTGTGAAGAGCAGCTAAGGGAATTGGAGTTGTTTACCCTAGAGAAAAGGAGGCTCGGGGGAGAACTTATCACCCAAAGGAGGTTGTAGCAAGGTGGATGTCAGTCTGTTTTCTCATGTAACAAGTGATAGGACAAGAGGAAATGGCCTCTGGTTGCACCAGGGGAGGTTTAGGTTGGATATTAGGAAAAATTTCTTTAACGAAATGGTTGTAAAGCCCTGGAGCAGGCTGCCCAGGGAAGTGCTTGGGGCACCATCCCTAGAGGTATTTAAAAGACGTATAGATTTCATGCTTAGGGACATGGCTTAGTGGTGACCTGGCAGTGCTCGGTTAACAGTTGGACTTGATGATCTTAAAGGTCTCTCCCAAAATGATTCTGTGATTCTGTGAATATCCCTTCGGTCAGTTGGGGTCAGCTTCCCCAGCTGTGTCTCCTTCCAACTTCTTGCGCACCCCCAGCCTGCTCACTGGTGAGGTGGTGTGAGAAACAGAAAAGGTCTTGGCTCTGTGTAAGCACTGCTCAGCAATAACAAAAACATCTCTGTATTTTCAACACAATTTTAAGCACAAATTCAAAAGACAGCCACGTCCAGCTATTGTGAAGAAAATTTACTCTATCCCTGCCAAAACTAGCACATCTAACAAAACTGGAAGGAATATTTCTTTTTTAGGTTGTTACTTTGACTTCAAAATTAAGGTGACATTTCCACTAGCTAATACACAGCACAGTTAAGTTTCATAGTCTGTAGATTCAACAACACACAGGGTTTGTATTAATAACCCTTAGGAACAGCAACAGTGCAACTAGATAGCCCTGCAAGGTTTTGAGCGTACTACTTAAAGTGGACAAGCACCTTTGCTTACAAACATAGTACATAACATAGGGTGGCAGTGGGAATTGAGGGCTATATCACAGATCTTTTCAACTTTTTTACTTAAAAATTCAGAAAATGCAAGTAATTTTCAGGTATTATAACCACATTTTTTAGCAACTATGAAATATACTGACATCCACTAGATCTTGTACAGGTTTGTGTAACTCTGTCACTAGTTTTATCAGAATATGCTTTAATAACTTCAATAATGTTGCTTCTGTGCATGTAGAGCTTATAATATAGGGTCATATAACACACAATGTTTAAAAATACGGGCTAAAAGTTAGGCTTCTTTTATGGTATAAAACCAGGATGTTTTTATGAGACAATGTTTCAGGACTTCATGAAAGTACAAAAAGATGTATTTTAATATAACTTAGATGAATCCTATGTTCTCCCAGTATCCCTGCCACATTTACTCTGATATTGATACTCTAAATATTCTCTTTTATATTTTCATTGCTGTTTAATTGCTCTATTGTTCTGAGGTGCTTTATAAGGACATTTCAAATATTTTTAAATAATTTTTTTAAAAAATGTTGCTACTGGCAATTCTGCATATCTTGTGCCCATGGACAACATGGAAATGTGGCACTGCATGAACATAAGGGTTGAACTAGGTCACAAAACTTGTTTTCTTGAGAATCACATCATTTTCAGTTTCTTCTAGGGCTCTGAAGGCCATAGAAAACGAGTCCTGAGCAAATAATGTTTAAAACATAAAATCATCAAAGGAATACTTGCTAAAAAATTAATAGACTTTATTTAATGTATCATTCCTGGAACTACCTATTCATGCAAAAAACATGAGTCCCAGAAGCAAATTCTATTCAGGGATCCAAAGTAAAGTGCTCTTCTGGGCAAACCTCCCATTCGAAACAAGTTTCTACGTTTCTGCAGAGTTGTTTTGACATGTACACATAGTGGATGATTCTCTATTCATCAACATGACAACATACTTCTTAAAACCGTAAAATCATAAAAAGAAATGGTCCAGTTAAAGGTTACTGATCACTGAGAAGAATGAGAGCCTTAAGGACCAGTTCACTTGATATGTTCACTAGGGTCTTTCTTAACGTTGTGGTATGGATCGGAATTAATATTATCATTTCATAGGTTTCCTTCCCTCATTTTACTTTTCTTTCTTTATTACTAAGATAAGATTCCTTCAGAACCCTTAAGCAGAGATTCCTACAAATGAGCTGTTACGGTCAGAATAAAGTTAGAAATAGTAACAGCAAAAACATAGCATTGAAAAAATTTCCCCAGATTTTTCACTCCTGTACGCATCCTAATACAGACACACCACATGAGATCACCTCGAGGATATTTGTAAATCATTGATATAGTCTGAAGGATTCCTCACTGCACTGTTGGTTAAAGCTCAACATATTCTGACAGGTTAGGCACTGAGTGATCCCTCACTAACCACATAGCTGGAATTATTAGCATTAGAAGAAAATAAATAAATAAATAAAAGTAGAACTGAGCAGTAAGAGGAGACCCAGTCTGCTTTATAGCACAGACATGTAATCTCTTGATGTCATGAAGAAGACAATAACATTCAGCAGAAGGATAGAAGCTTCTTACACTGGTTTTGCTCTAAGTGAATTTATGTAACAACTTCCAAGGTGATTTGGGCATAAACTGCAGATTGGACTTTTTAATCAAAAAATATGAATGCAGTGATTAAAATATTTGTGACTAATAAATGTTAATCATGTTGATGGGGTTTTATTAGTTGTATAGATTTGGTAAAACTCGGTTAAAATACCATGGTGCTTCACTTTGCTTTTCTTTTTGCAGTAACTTTTAACTCAGAATTTTTTTAACATCTAGGAAAGCAAAGTTCAGTTTTGTGTGAAACTAAATACAGTGGATCTTGACAATTTTTTAATGTTTCAGCTAAACATACCTTTAAAAATATTGTTAGACATGGCTAAATTTTGGATATGGTTTCAGAAATACAGTAAACTGAGAAATCAGCTTCATTTTGTAGCTTCACATGCAGTTAGGAACAAAAATTAACCTAAGTGTGTAATTAGAAGCTTTCCTGAATTACTGTTTCAACTAGCAGCCTTTACTGGAGAGAACTGTCTTGTATAAGGGACTTCACTTTCTCCATTCAATAAGAGTAATTCAATAAAACACGAATACAGTAGCAGGACTAAATCTTTTGCTTAATTTGAACACATATTTATGTAATTCTTCTCATAGAGACCTTTATTTTTCATTTCTAGAACCACCTGTACTAACAGTATCTGAGCTGATGTTGCTAGTTAGAATTTTTGAATAAACTCTATAGACTTAAAGGATAATACAATTTTCAAAATGAATTTGTGCAGTGCGAAACTAAAGATATACAAATATATACAAATACTATGGTAATTGATTGACATCTTTAAGCTTTTGCTGACAGGACCTAGTTTCAAGCATGAAGTTTAATTTCTGCAAACAGCATGGATATAGCATCCAATTAAGTTTTGGTGAGCCATCTCTTCACAGAGTATTTTGGTCATGTTATGAGGGCTGTGCTGCATTCCATTCTGGCTGCGTCCCACTACCCTGATGAGTTACACTGCATGTACCTATGCTATCTCTCATAATTTAGTATGGCATTCTGTCATCTGAAATGCTTCTCTGCCTTACATTTAACTTTGGCTGTCATGGCAGTGTTGTTCCTGGTACCTGAGGTAGCACATTTGAGGTTGTCTGTGGTATCTCTCTCTAAGTTTTGAGCTGCAGTCTGCAGTGTAAACAAATAAGCTCTCAAATGACACCAAAACACTCTAAAGTGCTTTTTGAAAATGCAAAGGTATTTAACCCACTTAAATACAGGAAAGCAGGCCAAATGAGCATGTGCTTCCTTGATTTTGCTTCTCACCAATGTATTTGCCTGTTGCTATATCACTTTGGGCAAAGACAAATCATCTTTGTAAGCAATGCTGACCCTCCAGCCTTCTACTTAAACATGCAGAGCTGAACTCTGTAGATGTGATTTATGCAGTGATGTGGTTGAAAAGGTAGAGAAGCTGAAAACTTGCTCATTGCCATCCAGTACACTTGAAATATCCAATTTTATTTTTCCATATTTTGGAATTCTATCATATTCAGAAGCAAGCATCTGATAGAATTGGCTAAATACATGATGAGTGAAACAGCAAAACCGAGACAGCAACTGCCTGCAAAACAATACCTACACTGGAAGGAGACCATACCACTTTCATTGTAGGTGTACTGTTTCAGAGTTTTAAGGGATTCTAGATACTGACTGTGGTCAAAGAATCACTGATTAGAACACAACAACAGTACGATGTCTAAAATCTTTAAAACTGTCTAAAACCAAATAAAATAACAGTTTGATTCACTTCCCAGAACCTTAACTGATAATTTACATCTTAAATATGAAATGTCAGTGTTGTACACATCCTCTCCAAAACTACACTCGTCTGCCTAAATTTTGACATTCTTATTGCAGTCTGATTAGAAGCCAGAAAACAATGCATGCAGTTTACAACTTACATGTGAATAGGGGGTGTCCAAAGATAATGCAGCTGTGGATTTGAGAACAGGCCATAGCCATGGACATTGCTTAAATTGCCAAAAGAAAAAAAAAAAACAAAACGGGCTAGGGGATTTACTGTGTGATGAGAATAGAATATTGAATTGACCAAGTCACAACAAGCAAGGAAAACCATTAGAAAAAAAAAAAATGAGAAAGACTGGGAGGTTAGGCAAAGTGTAAAGGTAGGCTAGGAATGCAGTATCTCTGCTTGACCTAAAAGTATACAGAAAACATAATTTCTGAAAGAAAGACTTTTATGAAAAAATGAAAATGTTGAGGGATAAAAAATGGCTATATACTTCCATCACAGACGTTTTAGGGGGGACGTATCCACCAAAGTGCCCCAAAGATTGCTATTTCAGTTATTGCTGAAACAGCCTGTTAAGACTGTTAACAGCTGGCCCAATGAAAATCTCACATCTTCCTAGACAGCCAGCTTTGCCAAGGTAAATTACTGAAGCATTCTAACAAAAGATATTTTATTATATTTGTAGAAAAAGCTGGGATGATGTTGTAGGACAGAAGGAATTAGGGTAATACTTTATCCATCGGTGTAAAGAGATGGTATGAAGGACTATAAACTCCAGGCTTGTCTGTCCTCCTTTCCTCTTTTGACTTTTTTTTTAAATCTTTCTTCCATTTAAAGAGAAAATTCATTCTTAAATTCCTCCGTGCAAAACAAAATCAGTCAGCTTAGTAAGAACTCAAACTCAGATGCTTTATCAATTGATGTAGGGCACTGACAGAAATACGTATTATGATAAAAATTAGTCCTAGAGTCCAAAGGTGATTTAAAGACACTGGACTAAATTCCATCACTATAATACTTCTAGGAAAGCTCAGACAAATGGTAACAGAAGTCCATCCATTAAAAAAAAAAAAATCTGTATTTTCTTTCTTCTTAAGAACATTGAGGTTTGCTAGTTATTTAAGGTCTCAACATGAGAATTTAGGGTAAAAAAGTATATAAAAATATAAACATATCTAAAATAAATACATTAGTATTAGTGGATCAAAAGCAACAGACTCATAATAGAGTTTTAAGTAATATTTCGGTTTTAAATCCAGAACCTCGCTTCGTTATTTCTTGTGTCTAACATGGTATTTCCACAAGACACTTAACTGGAACACTTAATTCTTGAGTGTGAAAGAGATAAAATATGGGCTTTGAAAAAAAAGCAGCTATGGAGAATGGATGAAAGTTCCAATTTCTAGCACTTTCTAGCATAGCACTTTCTAGCATTAACATTCCTCTTTCTATAGAAAAAAGTGTTCATAAAGGATCTGCTTGTGGAGAGTTTTCTTTAATACCGTGACTCACAATGGTTTGCCCCTATTGCGGCTTCCTATATACTTTGCATTTTTCTTCAAATGCAAGGACTGTGAAAAACGCTAAGAGTGTTCGAAGGGAAGTGAAACTTGGTCTTTGCCCTATATGGCCCTATGATGGCTTTCTCACAGAGCAGCTGGCTTCAAAGCTGAAGTCAGCCGGAGTCTTGGCAGTGACTCACCTTGGGCTGCATCCCTGTGGTGCAGGCATACACAACTGCAGTTTCTCAGAGGGAGATATATCAGTTCCATCCAGAATATGTGGTCATAGTTTCATCTATTACAATAATGGTTTTATCTATTATAATTAACTTTATTCATGTTTGTTCACTTCTCCTCTTCAAGTGAGGTGAATGAGATTTTTTATTTTCTCAAGGGTTTGGTTTTGTGCTTTTAGTATTTGTGATTATGCATGCATTTATTTATATAAATGCAATGTGCTATGCCCTTGTTAAAGAAGCTACATCAGAGAAGTTTTATTGTAACCGAAGTGTATATGACCTTTCCCACTTTCAAGAACCCACTTTCCCAATTGTTTAAATGTAGGGATAGATGGAAATGGGAACTTTCTTCCTATTAGCTTGTGGTATTTATCCAAACACGCACATTTTAAAATAGAGGTAGCTGATGAGAGATGCTCTTTCTTTTGTCGTTAGGAAACTGGAAACTGCTCTATGTATGCAGTCCGTAATAGCCACATTGTGTCACTTTCTGAGCATATTTCACACATCATTCTTTACGCAATCTACAGAAAAAACAATGGGGTGATAAAGCTGGGAAGTAGCTTGCCAAATACAGGCAGATTTTAATTAATTGAATTGCATTTATCTTTGTTATTGAATTAATCAAATTATATTGTGCTAAGACTTGAGTAGGTACTTTTGCAAAGGAAATGTCTATGTTTATCACACTTCAATTGCATCCCTACACATTAAATTTGTAAGAGAGAAAACTAGATTAAAAAAAAAAGTATAAGTCTTTAATCCTAATTATTTACTATTTGCCAGCTATTTTTACCAGCTAGTGTTCTGATCTAGTTTTGGCCACACCCTATGCTGAGGTAGTTCCATGTGGTAGGATATACTCTTACTTCTTGTGAGACAATAATTTTTCAAGTAAAGCTTCAATATGCTGTTATATATGGTAGGAACCTTATGAAATTTTGTTTCCTGAAAAAATCATAATTGGAACTCTAATTTTTGTGAAGCCCAATGAGATTTATTGTCTGACATGTGAAGGATGAAAGAATATAGACAAAAACTCACTGTTGGTATTATATGGTGCTCTATTTCATAATGAAGAAGCCATTCACCTGATGTTTTTCAGCTAAGTGAGCGGTTTTTTATTTGTCAAGGCTTGCTGACTTTCCACGTGCTGTTTCAACTGCAAAAGTGGAGGCTTGTTATAAATTACAAATAAATACGCATTTGTGTCAATGTGTTTACAAGACACGGATTTCTAGTCAAACATAAAAGCTTTGGTTCTAGAAAACAGTCTTCCACCCTATCTAAACTCTTTTCATCAAAAAAAAAAAAAAAAATCAGCAAAACTCTTGCAGGTACCCCTGAAATCAAATGATACTATGATACTTTATGACATGAAAACATAGCTGAAAGAGTCAGTAACTCAAGATTTGTATCATTAGGTTATTTCTTCTTTACATCTTTCTAGTTTATTCATTTTTTTTCTCACTCTGCAAACACAGTTGAGAAGAGAAAAATACAGGAAACCAATCAGAAATCAGACAGTAAGTATTTTTAAAAATGCAATTTATTTTCCATGGGAATTCCAATAATTCTAGGAGTTGTTAAAATTTCAACTTTTTTTCCCAATCAGAAGAATTGATACAATTCCTGTGTCAATACCAATATGTCAATACCAATACCAAATGGTAATTACATCTAAGCAGTCAAAATAAATTGGAATTAAAAAGTTGTAAGATTTTCAGACATATGGGAGATCATACAAGTAGTCCAGGAGAGAGATTATTTTGAAAGTTAATAAAAATAAATCAAAGAATCAGATGTAGTAAATGTCTGCAAAGAAACCTGCCAGGTTTTATATGTGCATATGTGATCCAGCCAGAGTGAAGAGGGTGGTACATACAAGCAATAAAATGCACCTCCAGATTGTAATTTGGGCAACCCTTTTTCCCAGCTTACTTTTAGAGATGGCTGGTGTTAACTCATACCATTGTCTGTATTTTTCATGAAAGAATATCAAAACTACTTTTATGACTTATATACCTCCATAAAATATATAGTATGGGGTTTTATTCAGAAGCAAAATGGGAATTTTCTTCAATTGCCTCTTCTCTTCATCCCTGTTACCTTGTCCATGGCAGTGGTTTTTACATAATCTGTAGCCTGTTCAAATTCCTGTGAGTATCTTCATTCTGTCAAAACCGAGTGGCAATTCATATCTATCTCCTACAGTTTCTTCCATCAGAAACAGCTGTGAGCAGACTGTTTATTTTCAAGTATCTCCTACATAGTGCAGACATTAAGTTTTTCTGCCAGATATGAGGAATTTAGCTCTTTAAAATGTCATTATAGCTGATTCCACTTAATTCAATAGCTGAGCTTTGTCTTTCTGTAATGATTTTTTTTATTAGTTAATAAAATATAATTTCAAAGCTGTCCTCAGGGAATTCTTCACCATGTGTTTTAATATTTTCCAGCGTAGCACTGAAAATTCTCATACTGTCTTCAGATACACTTTAGAAATATTTTATTATTATCTACTACATTACTTTAAAATCCTTTAGGAACACAAAAAAAATCCGATGAAAACTAACCTTGAAGTACTGCAAAATAATTTAATTTGCCTGAAAAGATTTCAACAGTAATCAAATGAATTCTAGGGAATGTTGCTAGGAATTCTGAAGTTTTTTAAGATTGTCTGGAGTGTTTGGTTAGCAAGGTTTTAACATTATGCCAAAAGTTCATGATGGCAAGTTCACTATATTTTCTGTTCTGTTGCCACAAGATTTGCTTTTTGCACTTGGTTGTTTTATTCCCCTCTTCTAAGTCTTAAAATTTTTTTCCAAGTCCATGAGCAGTATTAATTAGATGGAAGTCTTGCAGAGTTTAAAATTTAATATGCAATCAGTGAAATTTATTTTGTTTTAATCAGATTTACTGTACATGAGTAAATCATGTCATGTAGTTGCTACTATATTTCTGTTTGAGAAATTTCATGCAAGCTCTCTTGGACAAGTGAGATCTCATATCAGGTTTTACTCCCTTAGCAAGTTTGTGTCATACTTAGGACAAGAAAATTCTCCATAAAAAGAAATTTCCTACTCTCTGGTGAGAAAAGAGCACCTACATTTATATACACAAACTCATACAGTACTAGTCTTTCAGAACATAATTTTGATGCATTGTTTATGCAGTGTATTTCGAGTCAGCTCTCTATGCTGTTCTGCCGTTTCACAGTTTATATCAATGAGCACTTTTTTTATATTGCTGCATATTTTTATATGCATTTGTATTCTTGCACTACAAATAAGGAAACAGCAATTGCAAATCTACTTCTTATGTTCCAAATGTTTCCAGAGGATGACTAGTTTTGTACACGTCATGCACCATCCAAATTGTACCACCATTTTGTGACTGTCTTTACTTGGAAAGGTTATGTTCACCAGATACTGGAAATTGTGATCTGTTCATCCAGAGGGGGGAATGATACAAATCACTTAAATAATAAATTCTTTCTCTTCAATAAATGAGAAAATTTATGGTTATCAGCTTTGCATTAAAGACTTCCATGGATGTACAGATGTGGGAAGATGTGAATGGAGAGGAGACAATTGTTTGTCCAGGAAATCTAAGCATAAGGAATATTTTCTTTGTGTTCTGTTAGTGCTTAATCTGCGTATCTTACTTGTAGAGAGGAAGTACACATCTTTTATTTCAAGGAGAAAACAATCAAAGGGGAAGCCTTTGGAATGTTTTGGAGAAATTACCTCTATATTTCTTTGCCTTTGAATTCAAACAACACTGTATAACTCAAATTTAAAATTATAATATTATATTTCACACTGTCCTTGCCCATCTGCCTACTACAATTTCCTATGCTCCTGGTAAATCAATTCAACCAGCTCTAGAAATTCTCCTGGACAGACAGTTATCATCTGACACGATTAGTCTATTTGCCTCCTTTAGTTATTTATGTGAAGTCAGTGTGTGTTCTGGGCTCATGCGTATTTGTGTGTGAATGCAGGAGGTCTACTGTTTTTATGATTTTTTTAAAAAGTCTATGGTCTGAAGGGTATTCTGATTCTACCTCCACATTTGCAGTTATGCCACAGAAGTGATATTTATTTCAGTATGCATCATATAAAATTATATCATTTATCTTCAGTCACTTTCATGAAGTGAATATATATGTTGTTTAGAAAAACATTTAGTGACATTCCTGGAAACAAGAAGTTTGAGTATAGCTGAATCTGTCATACTATAATATAGATACACATTGTCAAACTCTGTAAACTCCCAAGTTACAAATCTCTTGAAATTTCATAATAGTTCTCTCTAAACAGTGCTTTTTGTTTATCGGTTGATTTAGAGCAAACTGTTCAAAATCACATTTATAATAAATCCTGAATATTTGTAACTCCTACCACTCAGTTATATAGTCTATTTCTTTATTTTCTTTAATTTTTGGTTTGAGATTATTTGCACAGACTAGGTTTATTCGGTATGTATGAACACCAGCAGTTATTCGTAATAGTTTGCCCACATGTTTATCTTACAGGACAAAGCATCTCTAATCAGCATATTTCTCCTAAGCAGGTTTTTTTCTTTCTTTCTTTCTTTCATGTTCAGAGCTCACTGTATGTTCTTAACACTACCATTCATCATTGTGTGAATACCTGAGTATATGTTAAAATGGGCCATTCTGATTTAGCATCATTTAAGAGTAACAGTGACAAAAAGAGTTGGCATATCTAAAAGACCAACTTCACTACAGCAAGATCACTGTAGAGAGCAGGAAAACTTGAACTCAGTCAAGGATAAATAAGATGAAGAGAATTTATCTGTTCTTTCTTACACGAGTGTACCTATTTCTTATCTATCCCACACAAGCAATGTTTCCAACATCATAATTTTTCAGTTTTTCCATACAAAGCCATGCACATATTATATTGCAAAACCATGAAGAAACTGTAAAACAAACAAGAATGGAGATCATTATTTTCTGCTTTGATGGGAAAAGCACACAGTTCTGAAACAGTAACTTCAGTACATTTTGGGAATATGCAAGGAACAAATCTTGACTCCAAGAGCAGAGCTTCCACTCAACTATTTCCTATAACAGTGTTTATTGACATTAAACTTGTAACAACATCAGAGGGAGATAATTTTGAAATTCTTAAGTTTATCTTCTGCAGCTTTTTAGACAGTAGGCAAACTAAGGCAAGTTCTCATAAAGGCATCCAAATCCTTTAATTGCCTTCTTTCTAAATGCATTTGGCTTAATAAAGTCTTTAGGATTTCTTAACACACCTTACAAAGATTAAGCATACTCTGTTGGCATATTAAATAATAAATTATTGTGACTGTCATGGCAAATTAGTGAACCAGACTGCCTGGATTTAAATCTCTGTTAATTAGCATAGTATGATATGTAAAACACTGTAAACATCGAATATTTTCTTAGTATTAGTCTAATACATTTTTAAAAGAATAAACTATTCTGCCATCATGGTCATCAAAAAGCCTCAAATAATATGTTAAGCTTTATTAATAAAGGAACCAAGAATGTATTGTTGATTCACAAACATAAAACATGTTTGAGTCTTACTATCTAGGTTAAAAACGATGTAGGAAGGAAAAAATCCAGAAAAGGAAGAGGAATTATACCAGAAATACAAAGATATCTATCCCAAAAGGACACAGAAGTTTATCAATACTGAATTTCACTATTTATCAATAGTGAATTTCAGAGGAAGCTGTGCTGAGAAATTGCTTAGGCATTTTTAGAAATGCTATGTATGATGCAATCAAGAGGGGAAAAACCTGCAGTATCGTTGCAAGCAATATATTTCTCAATATATTGCTCACAGTGATAACACATTTATATTCATTTACACAAAATAGGATTCAAAAAATAGCCAGTGAAATTAAAAAGGATAAGAATTTAAACTGTTTAAATATCTGTGCATATGCATCTGTCTTATCTATGTATATCAGTATCCATCTAGATTGATATGTATCAATATCTAATGCATCTATCACGCACAGTGTAAGTCTAAATACCGTATCCTTATTTTTGTAGTAAGGGAAAGCCATTATTTAGATCTGTTTTTAAGATTAGGTATTTTTATGAAGAGTGAGGTTTTCTTCATTTCAGTGGCTCATACATTAATCCTTATGCAATATTTACCTTTATCCTCAGAGACATAAGTCAACCATTAACTTAGGAGTTTTAGAACAAAATTTTAATTTAAAGATATTTTTTCTCAATTAGCCATATCAGATTTTGTATATATTTTTGAAATACATTGTTGTAGTAACTATACATGAGACTTAGAATACAGGACTTCATGAATAATCATTCTGAATTGCAGTGGTCATATCTTCTTAACACTCTGTTCTTATTTCTCACAGGTATTCCAAAAACTGCTGTATTACTGTCTCATGCATCAGTACGTTTTAGCAAAATTTAAACAACTGAAAAACCAGTTAAAAGTGACACAAAATACAATAACACACACGAAAGACATAGTATTTTGAGATTTATTGGTGCTGCAATAAAGTCTTCATTCGTATACGTAAGAGACAATTGTAGGGGTAAGTTGACTAACTTTTTATATGCACAAACGAGCAAAGCACTGAATAGTGCAGTATCTAGACATTAATGTCCATCTTTATTCTGCTAAACCCTTTGAATTGTCAAATTTCTTAACGTAATAGCTTTTTCCAAAATAGTGAAACATCTGTAGGATCTCAAAATTGGAGACAGAGTCACAGCAAATACTGAACAGTTGTCTGAAATGAGTCTTAAAGAATATCTCTGTTCATTGTGTTCCCAATGTTGTTCTCAGCAGCTACCACTGAGTTCCTGAAAGATGGTATAAAGAATCAACTTGAATTCCACCAGATGTTAGTGATTTAAACATTCCTCTTCAAACATTTTGCACATCCTGTAGTGCTGCAGAAAATTATCCCTGTTGCTTCTCCACTGGGAACAAGTAGGCAGCATGCTAAGAAAAGTACATGTCTTTCAAATCAACCTGAGTGTGATAAGGTTTTGAACGTTTCTTGTTTCTGCAGTCTGCTGGCAGAAGACTGCAGAAGACTGCAAGCTAATTGCTACTTCCTGTATGACATTGGAATGGATCATCATTAGAGTCTGTCCTGATTTGGAGCAAGTGAAGAAAGAACTATCACAGAAAAATTTACTCCATGCACATATTGGAAAAATGGAGTCTAAAAGGAGATGAGTTAGGGAAAGGATTTAGGTTAGGATTTCCGTTACACATTCATTCTGTTTTTCAGTACAACTTCACTTTTTGAATGTATATGCAAATTACACTGTTTCTGAAGATTTGTAACCTTAAATGGGCACACAAATTGTTGTAACACTCTAGTAGCTCTTACTAAGATCAAGTTTTGTATCCACTGGAATGTCAGCCATGGATCAAGATTTTCAGCAGAACTATATTTTCTCTGATGAATAATATAGATTTCAAAACATCAAAAGGTTTTGTTGATTAGAATGTTTGACAAAATAGCTGATGTCAAAAATCATAAATGCTAGGGATTTTTTTTTAATTAAAGACTCTTTATGGCTTTATGTTTCCTTCATCTTTTTAAGCCTTTAGAAATGCTTATGTTTGAAATGAAATACTCACTTTGTAGCAAATATTTTGTATTATCCCAAATAATTCCTTTTCGATTTGAGGATGAATTAAAATTCACCTTGCACTGGCTGAATTCCTCTTTTCTGAATTGCCAATGAACCAAGAAATCAGTTATTTGTTCAAGTCTATAATTGTGCAATATATAATAATTTTCCTAAAATGTCTTCCGCCCTACAAAGATCCCCCTGCTGCATTTGTTTAATTCTAAAAATGTAAATATTTGTAAAATTTTGAAAAACAAAGCATTCACCAAGCTGAAGGAAAAAAAAATAAGGAACATCTTATGTTATTGTGGTAGATGGAGAGGATTATGAGCTCTAAATTTTTATTCACTCTTGATCCCCAACAAGATCTGCAGGATCACTGATAATTATAGACATTATCTGCTTCTATTAGCATTGAAAGAAACAACTACCTAAATTTGGTCCATCACAGTTCCTTTTTTGCAAGTGCGTCTGGTGTTCCCATTTAATAAATGTGTGCAATCTATACTGACACTTTCAGTAGCTAGTTTTTCAGATGTAAGATCAGTCGTCAATATATGTAATGTGGCATAGTGCAGGGGCCAAATAACTGCTGCATTTTTTAAATGCATTAGTACAATCTTTCAGTTCTTTCAGTTTTATACATAACATCCGACAATATACTTAAGCTTCGTTGTGCCCTGAATATCAATACATTAGCTTGGGTGATTTCATTACTTATGTATAGTAAACCTAATATAGAACACCAGGACCCAGCATATCACAGAACCACAGAATCAGAGAATGTTAGGGGTTGGAAGGGACCGCTGGAGATCACCTAGTCCAAGCCCCCTATTAGAGCAGGTTCACCGAAAGCAGGTTGCACAAGGTTGTGTCCAGATGGGTTTTGAATAACTCCAAAGAAGGAGATCCTGCAGTTCTCTGGGCAGCCTGTTCCAGAGCTCTGTTACCCTCCAAGTACAGCATCTCGTGTTCACACGGAATTTCCCATGTTTCAGTTCATACTTGTTGACTCTTTTCTTGTCGCTGGGCACCATTGAAATTAACCTGGCCCCATCCTCTTGACAGCTGCCCTTTAGATATTTAGACACATTGATAAGTTCCTTTCTCAGTCTTCTCTTCTCTGGCTAAACATACCCAGGTCTCTCAGGCTTCTATATGTGCTTATATATACACACTTATTTATTTTACTAGCATTGCATTATAGAAACCTGTTACGGGTTGAGGGTCCGAGGTATCC
>NW_010427386.1:484-831 GCF_000710305.1 Buceros rhinoceros silvestris | reverse complement strand
AATTCGCTGCCCCTGGGAAGATGCCGGCAGGTAGCAGGGTGGGAGGGAGACACAGGGGGCAGTGGGTGACGGATGGGGTGTAGCCTTGGTTTTGTGGGGAGAGCAGTGGGATTGCTCCTGGAGGAAGTTTCGTTTGAAGGCACGGAGCAGCTGGAGGCCGTGGAGTCCCCTCGCATCATTAAGACACACCTTCCAGTTCGCATTTTGCCCAAATCCTTCTGGGAAAACCACTGCAAGGTAACAGGGTGGAGGGGAAACACCTGGAGGGACCCAGCAGAGTTAAGGGTGGGAACCTGCCCTTCTGGGGCCTTGTAAGTCCCCACATGTCACAAAGCTCTCTGCAGATG
>NW_010427386.1:0-306 GCF_000710305.1 Buceros rhinoceros silvestris | reverse complement strand
GGATGGGGCCGTCTCCTTCTACCACTTTGACCTGATGAACAAGTTACACCCGCACCCGGGGACGTGGGCCCAGTACCTGGAGGAGTTCATGGCTGGCAGAGGTGGGACAGGGCACCCTTCTGGGGTTCAAAGCCATATCCCTCCTCCAGTCCTCCACTGCACCCCCTGGCTGCTCTCTCCTCACAGTGGCATATGGCTCCTGGTACGACCACGTCAGGGACTACTGGGAGCGAAGGAAGGACCACCCCATTCTCTACCTCTTTTATGAGGACTTCAAGGAGGTAGGGGACTGGGGTGGATGGTGGT
>NW_010427385.1:8311-20115 GCF_000710305.1 Buceros rhinoceros silvestris | reverse complement strand
CTGGTGGACATCCCCGTCACAGCCAGGAGAGCTGGGGCCTCGCTATTTTTTACCTGCATCAATGAGGGCCACGCCTTGCCCTGAAACCCCTGTATTCCCCTTGCAGTTTCAGGTGAGGGCCACGTCACCCTGGGCTTTTTATTCTATTAGTAACTTGTACCTCTGGTTGCTGCATCCTCCAAAATCATTTTGTGATGTTTCCTGGCTCCTGCTTATGCAGTCGTCGAATTTATTTCCCTCCTGGGAGGATGTTTTCTTCCTCCTTCCCCCAGTTTCTACCTGTCTCTGTGTACATGTAGCTCTGAAGTACATCCTTAACCTTGACTTTGCTGACATGGTTTAGTGGCAGTGCTGGGTTAACAGTTGGACTTGATCGTCTGTAAGGTCTTTTCCAACCTAAATGATGCTATGATTCTACGAGACTTAAAGAAGACAGTTGTGTCACACAGGGGCTGAACCGTTTCCCAGGGATTGATTTAAGTCTACAGGGATGAGCAGAGTCTCAGCATCCTGAACTCTGCATCATCCTGCACACACGGGTGAGGTCTTCATGACATCCCATGGCTGTGCTGCCCTTCATGGCTGCACCTCTGTTACCACCTTGTGCTACTGACGAGGATACCGTCACTTTTTGATGTGGATGTTGATTGCGGTCATGTAAGTATTACGCAGCTCGTATTGGAAATACAGTTGCTCCCCAGCTGCGTGCCCTGGGCTCACTTATATTGATAGGCAGCAATCAAAACATAAGTGAATTCTCCATCCCGGGAGAGTAAACACGCTGCAGATATGCTTATTGCTTAGTACATTCACAGAATAGTTTGGGTTGGAAGCAAGTTGTGGGGGACAGCTGGTGCCAGCTCTGCCTGAAGCAGGACCCCCATAGGCCTTGGACCCTTTCGTCCAGGCTGCTCAGGGCGATGCTGCTACTCAGATAGAGAAACACTAAACTCTAGTAACTACGGCCATTTGCTTTTGCATTCTTCAGAAAATCTGAAACCCAGTACTGATCTCTAAGTACCATGCATTTTTTTTCAGTTATCTTTTACCATGCATTGTCATAAACGAGAATAAAATACCCAGTTTAGTTGCTAACCAGAAGAACTATCCCAAACTTCGCTTCTGCTGTGGAAGAAAGCTGCCAACACACTATTCAAAAGTAATTATTTTTATTTCAACTCTATAAAGTATACAACAGGCACTCAGCAATTACAGCTGCAGGGAAAATACAGAGCAAAACAAAAGCGGTTAAAGTTTATGAAAAAGAGTTCTTAAATCTACATCAAAAGAGTGCAACTGGATGATGACCAGTGGACGCCCGACATTTGTCTGACAAACAAAACCTCTTTCGTGTAAGAAGAAAACTGGAGAAAATAAAGAGTATAAAATAAAGGACTAGTGTAAAACCAGCATAAACTGGGACTCGGGAAGATAGGCAACTCCAAACGAAAAGTTCCCCTTTTGCCGGTAAAGCCCTAAAACTGCCCAAGTCTCAGTGTTTCGGCTGGTTTACGCGGCTGGGGAGCTGCAGAGGATGAGGCGCTTCCAGCTTTTCAGCTCGGCTCTGCGGGAGTGCCAAGAACTTGCCTCCGCGGTGGGTTGCAGATAGGAGGATTTGGGGGGTAAGCACAGATCCTGTTTTGTTGAGCGATGCAAACAAGCTACATCTTTGCATTGAGGTTTCAGGTCAAAAAACGCAGGTCAGGTTGCACATTGAGTTGCTCATCATTTTTTTCTTTGTGGGAGATTTCTAAAGGGGTTTGTAGAAGATGGGAGGCTGGCGCTGGACAGCACAATGGGTTGAATCTGCACAGCTTAGCAAAACAGGAATACCTGTCTACGGACTGATAGGATGTCATATATTAATTTGACCCGCACATAACATTTATACATTTCACAGAAATGACTCTGTATCTCATTAACAGATACACAGCTCTGGTATACATTGAACAGAAATAAGAGAACGACTTCATCATTTCTGTAATTCATCAATATTATATAATAAAGGCTTAGAAATCGGTAGCAGAAAGAACTGTAAAATGCAGCAAGCTAAGAAAGGACGACATTTTGAGGTGTGTTTGTCTTTGTCATGCAGCATAACACCAAATCTGTATTTTTTTTCAATAGGATGCCACAGATTTAAGGCACTTGCAACAATGCCAGATAGCTAGTCATGTTCTAAAACTATGGGACAGATGAGTTAACAGTACAGTTGACAAAGTTTAGTAATACTGACAATTATGACATTAATTCAAGTCTACCTTGATCTAAAAACATTACATTACAAATAAGGAAATGAAGTAGTAATGCCATGGAACTCTAAAAGAAAAAGTTATATGTGTACCACAAAATATCAACACGAAAATACCTATTTACATAAATATTCTCTTGTGGTCCTGTTGTTAAATAAGAATTTGCTATGGATAATGCAGCACTGTGAGAAGCTACGGATCTTCTGTGTCTTAACGACACCAATCTTAATAAACCTACTTTAAATGGGGGAGGCGATTTCCCCTTATGTATATATGCTGTCACCCCATACCTAAAAAAGGAGACAAAGAAGACAGGACAGTAAGTGGAAACACAGAGGCAATCCATTGTCGTGGAGAGATATATATATATATATAATGCAACTCAAATATATTACTTATAAATGGAGGTGTTTATCGTATACGTATGCTAAGTATGGTGTTTAAAGTATGCCTAGGAGAGGTGATAAAAACCGAGTGAGGTTTTTGATACCAAAATGAACTTGTATTTGGTACAGCGCCTGCCACACGCTGCAGATATTGATTACCGTGCTTGGCGCAAGGAAAAAGGAATAGGAAGGAAGAAAAAAGAACTCATCAGCCCATTTCAAAACCTTCTTCCAAGAATGTTTTCGGGTTACCTCCCAAAATCGTGGTGATACTCTGTCATTCCGGCAATCTCTTAACTCACAACTGCATCTCCGCCACTAGATACCATAAATTTGGGACAAAATCCTCTCTATGTTCTTCTAAAGAAAGTTAACCAACGGCAACGAGTTTTCTCCTCTAATGTCGCCGCATTGTCGAGTGAAAAACCAGGGGGATGCGAGTGAAGAGTTTGTCTTTAAGGCAGCAGCCTGTTCGCTAAGATGCCTAACGGTTACTCCAGCCCTCGTATTCAGCACTGGCTCGCAGTGACTTCCATCCTCAGACACAGGCTGAACAGGGTGTGTTTGTCCTACGCGAGTAATTCCCGGGAGACATAGTTACTGTCTTTTCCCTTTGGTTTTGAAGGCAAACAAGGTTTTAATGATTTAATGAATAGTGGAAATAACCTAAAGTCCCTGTGCTGACGGGGTTGCCTCACCCTTCAGAGAATCAGGAAGGCAATTGAGTAACACAGACTGGTTTCAAAGTGCCACAATGACCAAGCTCTTGGGTTTGCTGGCAATCAGCAGACATTGTCAGCGCTGACAAAGAAGGGGAGAGAATGAAATACCCTTTTAATATGGTCTTGAGTTGGGATTTAGCAACAGGGAAATAATTTTTTACTGTTTAAAACATACATTTTCCATGTACTATGTAGGCAAAAGTCACATGAATGACTTTTCAGCCAAAGTTGATCTTTCGACTGCCAGTGGATACAACAGCTCTTGGCAGCTCTGAGATGAAAAGGGGCAGCATCTGCTAATTTTTTGGGGCGGGGTCTGTTGTAGAGTCTGGAAGTTGATGGTTTTTTTTTTTCGGTTAGATTGGAGTAAACTTTTATCCAGCTCTTGGCAGCTCTGAGATGAAAAGGGGCAGCATCTGCTAATTTTTTGGGGCGGGGTCTGTTGTAGAGTCTGAAAGTTGATGGTTTTTTTTTTTCGGTAAGATGGGATAAACTTTTAGTCCTAAGTATACGCAGCAAACAGGCATCCAGGACAGGATTCTTCTGTTACGTCCTATAAATCAGAAGAGACTGTACTCAAGCAAAGGAAAAGCAGTGGAAGTGAGGGAAAAGAGTACGCACAATAATACCGTTTTCGCCAGCTCTTTTTTCCATACAAGTCAGCTTGGCTGTAGCCATCCCCGTGCCTTAAACTAGGTCAAGGCCAAGGTCAAGGGAACCTGGTACACCAGAGACATGGAGACCTCACACGAACACGTCCAGTATCGGTTTTCCATTTAATTCCACTGACTTTCCTGTGGAGCTCCTTGGTGTGGTGAGGCATTAGAATTACATTTTTATGGGCAATATTAGAAACGGAGCCAAGAACTGGCTCAGTACCACCTTTTATTTTAATTAGCTTTGTTACTGAACACAGAAAAGATGCAGACATGGAGACAGAAAATCATCAAGAGCGTGATGGAGAACAATGCCTCTTGCTACATATTTCTGAAATGGGGGTTGACTGGATAGATATATTCACAGATAAGGGGCGTACATAGCACCTATAAAGTACATTATGGGTCTTATGATTTCCCTTTGGGTTCTAAAAAGGTGAAAGTTAAGCTTTGTTTTATGCCTAACAGCTAATCAATAAGACCAGTGGGCTGCTGTTGCTTTATTACAGGACCATTGTTTAAGCGCTACTTTATATGCAAAATGGATTAATTTTATGGTTTTTTTTTCCATGCAGTTATGTATTTGTACCAAAGAAAAGGGAAAAAAACCCCAAATGTCATGTTACAGCGTGTCCTCAGCTGTATGAGAAGCGACCCATATCTGCCTTAACAGGATCTAGAGCAGTTGTGCTTTTGTTTCATCAGGCTCAAAAGAAATTCTGAAAAGTAAAGAGGAAATGTAACATTCAGTCTTGTCATGAACACTGCTTGGAAAGAAAAAGGTCAAATTTTACCACTGCTTTGACAGGAACTCTTTGACCAGTACCATTGTGGACCTCCTTTGCTCCTACACTGGCCTACAGTAAAGACCTACGGAGTTCGGAAGGCGGGAGTAGCCCAAATCCTGCACTGTATTTAACTACAGCACTTAATAAATTACTATTGATCCTACTGATAAAGCCAGTACCTTACAGCTAGAATTAAGTGCGTCTTACACTACAGATCTCTCAACTTTTATAATTAAGAGCGTAGCAAGATCGTCGCAGTGATAGAAAACATATTTCTTTACTGGTGAAAGGCTTCGTGTCAGGACCACCATGTCATCTGCTATTTTAAGTTCGAACATAAAACATGAAGAGCACTATTGTCATCTAAGCAGTAAGTCCTAATGCCACTGTAGTTACTGTAGCAGCATCAATCAAGGCATCATGGTGACCCCGAGCACTAATCCTCCCCAATTCTTTCGGTTTCGCTGGCAGCCACATCCCAGGAAGCCGTCTTCAGCAAGGCAGAAGCAGGTAAGAGAAATACATTAAAAATCTATGTCCCATCCTGAGTTGTCGTCAGGAGGTGGTTCATCACTGTCCTCTGGGAAGCTGTCAAAATTGCTTGTGTCTGTTGGCGATGCAACCTGCAGAAAGAAGAGAGGGGCCAGAAGGAGACAGTCATCAAAGCGGACCTTGCAGACATTTCCTCTCCGTCTCACAACTGTGATCATTCAAGAGCATTCGTTACTAACTCCAGTCTGCACTGAACATTTTTTTGCTGAATCCCAGAAGCGCTTCCCACAGCCCTCCTACTCTAATGATGCAGGCCCTCTAGGGTCTCTAGTCCAAGAGCAATTGTCCTATCCATTGGTACAAAGTCACCAGAAAAAACTTGGAGAAGCCCCGCGCTTCACCAAAGCCTGAGATTTCCAATTGACGGCTCCAGAATCCTGAACTGGAGGCTGTGAGCTGAGACCTGCCACCTGCAAATTCCCTGAGAAGTATTGCTTAGTCTAGGAACCCTACTAGAAAAACCCACCTTCCTGGGATGAAGACTCAGTGGATTTCTTTTTTGGAAATAATGTCATTTAAAATCTTTTTTAGCTAGAGAATTCTAATGTTTTTTCCTTACTACAGTGTCTGAAATTTTCTTATGAGACATTTGGTGCAATCTTTAAAACTTAAAATTTTAAAAAACAGAGCAGCAGTTCTCCAGACCAAAATAATCGGCGTCTCACTGGAGAAAATAGGTACTTCAAGCTGTACCCCAAGTAGCCAGTGCAGGCTGGAGGGTACTGCACTTGTCATAGGAGTGCTGCAAGGGAAACACTTGCACGGGAAACATTTTTTAGTCTTGTGCAGCCGGTGGAAAAGCCACAGCCAGAGCTACAGTCCAGGAGGCGTATTTGATGCTGGATGCCGCTGTAAGCCTTAGGAAAAGACTATTTGGTCAACAAGAGCTCCAGCTTCAGCTCTAAGTTTAATCTGCTGCCCAGCTGCATCAGCATCTCCCTGCTGCTGAAAACATCTCGGGAAAAACTAAGATTCTTGAATATCAAACTCATTTTGAAAAAACAAAAAAAAATCCTGTAAAAGCTTAGTGTAGTACTACAGAATTAGTGAGATACTTCATTATGTACTGAATGCCGTAATTTAGTTTCTTTTGAGTTATCTGGATCTGTTCACTTTGTTGGTGCTGGCACTGGTGAGTGGGAGAGCCTTCACCCTTCGGGTCCTCACCCTTGGGGTGCTCCACTCTCACCTTCCGCCACAGTCCCATGGGCTGGATCGCATCCCTCTGTTTCTCTCAGCCCAGCTCATGTGAGGTCTCCTTCTGGGAGCAGATGTGTTGGGGATGTATGTACAAGATACCAGCTACCAAAGCATAAACGAGGCAGCTGCAGCCATTCACGGAGGATGAAGGTCCATCAGCAGTAATGGACAGTGCATTAAGCGGACCGCACTGGGTGAAAGCGTCCAGGGGGCTCCTCTGCAGACATCCGCTCTGGGAGCACCTAGCAGCTCAGGCATGGCTTTTTGAGCTCTGGTTAGATGAAGCTTTAAGAGAGAAAAAGTTCTGATTTGGGAACTGGATTGCATCTTTTCTGTTCATCTGACAAAAAGACTGAGTATCTCCAGCACCTCAAATGTAGAGGGTTTTCATTTTCTTAGAAGAAATATGAGCAGTGAAAAAAAGGTTGGATTCATTGCCACTGCTAATCGACATTACACAACGCTAGCACTGTTGTGTGTGCGAATCCCCACAGCCCTGAGGTCCAGGTGACCTACGTGGCCTGTAGTCCCTCACTGTCAGAGACACGGGAGCAAACATCCCTCTCAACGCACTCTCCAGCCAAGAAGGGACACTCTAGATTTATCTCCTGTCCATCTAAGAAGATAAGCACAGACATCACTGTCAGCCCTCTGGCTGCTGACCAGCATCAGGGCTTGAGATGAATTATGGTGCAGAGATCTGCACATCTTCCTCAAAGGCAAGAGCTGTGATGAAAGACAGCATTTTCAGAAAAGTCAGGAAGTGGAAGAAGTTTTTCAGCGTGGCTACAGTCACAGTTTTAAATGGTGGTATCAAGACTCAGCTGCTCCCTGAAGCAATGTCTTAGGATCAGGCTGTAAATTGAAATCTCCTAAAATCCTGTGGAATAAGAGCTAAGAAGCGGCTTTGCAGTAGTACCATATAACTGTTGATGAGGGCTTAAGAACTGGGGAAGGTTTTTTTCTGAAGAAAACATCTAGTGTCTATGTTTAGCTCTGCTGGCTCCTTTCCAGCTAACAAGGAGAGGTGCACCGATCGAAGGAAAACCTGATTTCTTCTCCCAGATTCTTTTCAGATATGGCGGTTACTGGCAGCTGGGACTTTTGCCAAAGCAACAGCCAGTTGTGGAAAACAAGGCTGAGAGGACTGATGGCTTTGGGGGTGGACAGGTAACACTAGTTAATGGAGGCAAGTTTTGGAGAGAGTCTTAGGAGTATATTTAGGAAAGTTATTACTTCTAAGAGCTCTAGGAAAGAATGAGCTATGCAGAATTGGAATTAGGGCAGTATACGGCTGTCAGCATTGAGTTGTCCTGGAAGAAGGATCCCTCTGAAGAGGGAAGGATGCTCCTGTCTACTTTGGACAGCCTTGACGCTGGGGTGCTGGCCGAAAGGGTGACAGCAGATCACTCTCTTGGGAGCAATCACAGACGCGTTCCCTGGCAGGATATCACCAGACCCATGAACATACAGACGTGTTACAGACATATGTCAGACTCTGTTACAACACACGTACACGCCAAGAAATAACACCACTAAAGTCAACTGGATGCTCACACAATCCTTTTCTCCTGTCGCTTTGGATCTAACTGAAAAAGCGAAGAATGTCTGATTTCCTGCACCGCAGTCTGGAGAGAGGCCTTCCTCTAGGCGATGGTTCTCTAGCATGTTCTCTAGATGTTCTCTAGCAGAGAACATCTGGTGATGGAGCGATGCCCCAATGTGGGGATGGATGTCAGGGTCACAGAGAGCAGATGCCACTGCAGTCACTGCTGCCGGCTGTGCTGTCTGAAGGTTAGACATGCAGGCTCCATACGTATACTGGCTAACAGCAGTACTGGAAATGCTCTTACTAAACTAAAAATAATTAAACGTATTGGAGCATTTTCAGGCTGCACCGACATTCTGACAGGCTACACTGACGGGTAAACAGGAATTGTAACGGGACAGAAAGGAGCAAACCTGACCTCACTGTCCGACTTCGAATGCGGTGAACAGTACTGCTGACATTAATAGTCATTAAAAAGACGCTTAACAGAAAAAACACAGTTTCGATTTATAAAACATTTAAATGTTCTGTGGGCATCCTGGTTTAGACAGGTATTTGCAAAGTCCTGCTTTTTCCCACTGACAGCCAATAACTTTTGCAGCCCATAGGGCAAAATTGGGGGGATGCAAAACCCCCTTGCTCTTTCATAGCTGCTAAGAAAACTTCGGGACGGCAGATTTAGCCCCAGAGCCGTGCCTGCTGCTGCCGTAGGAGGTGCAGAACCACGGGTGGACAGAGCAATGGGGTGCAATTAAACATGATTGCTAATGTCATTCTCTCATGATCCCACAGGAGAGACATGGAGAGAAAGGGATTAAGTTGAAACAAGGAGGGAAGGCTGCAGAACAGAAGAGGCCAAGGTAATTTCGATCAGCTAATCCTGTTTGGTTTCCCTTTGCGGCGGGCTTTGTGGATAAAGAGCTCACAAAGACTTCAAAGGAAGAGCTTTGCTCCAAAGGAAAATGAGTCGAGCTGCCCGCTCCCAGTTAAACATAAACTAGGCAGTAACAGGACTTTTCACGCAGGACATGAGTGCAGGGGGGAAAAGGGTGAAAAGCACAAAAGAAAAGACAGAGGGAAAGGTTAATGCAGTCGAAAAGGGAGATGGCATACAAATCCCACTTGCCATGTCAGAAGAAATAAGAAAAGGGGAGAAAGAATGAGGACACAGCTGAGAGAAGGGGTGAAAGTGGCAGCTCTCCACTAAAACGTGAAAAGCAGGTGAAAGAACAAGATGAGTGGGTGAGGAAGAGGAAAACATGTAGTGACTGATCCTGCCCCATCTGCTGCAAAGTGCATTTAATTGCAGTCATGCCCTCCCCAAACCTCCTTCTCCTGGAAGAGACTGCCTGGAGACCAAGTATAGCTGGAAATGTCTGTAATGTGACTTCTTCTAGAGTCTTCAGTAGAAATAAAGCACGTGCTGTTGCCACTTAACTATAATGTACTAGTGCTCAAAGCTCACAAAATTAATGTAGAAGAAACTTATTGGCCATGAAGAAGAAAATATGTAGGAAAACTTACACTTGGTATTATAGGAGGTGTCAGTGTCCCTTTTCGTAACCCTTCCCAGTTAAAGCCTTCAAACCATCTAGAAGGGAGGGAATAAAGAAACGGTTAGACAGATGATAGAAATCTTCCTGTAGCACAAAACGAAATTCAAATTGCTTAAACAGTAGGTTTCAACTCCCGCAGTCATCCTCAAATTGTCCAATTAGCATTAATAATTTTTCCTGACATCTGTTTTTGAGACTGAAAATGAAGCATGTGTAGCAACCCAGTGGTGATACCATGGCAAGTACAAATTACCAATGCTCACAAGCAAACCGTTCCTCGCCGCAGGTGTCCTGGCTGCTGCTCTTTTCTTTCTACAGGGTTGATCTCTCCCATATGAACCCCCTAATGTTCTTCCTTTGTATGAGGTTGAGAGCTAAGACATGCACAGAGATGTTCTCCTGGTTTGGAAACCCTTTCTGGGTTTGCTTAAGCTACAGCAGCCTAAGTGGATGGATAAGCCCTGAGCTGAGCCTTCAACCTGTCTCCCCAAAATGTCTGTCCAACCTATTTCTTTTGCTTTGGGGATGGGAGAAGGACCAGCACGGACAGATGAGATAACCCGCTTCCGCGATGGGTCTCTGTTCTTATTCTCCTCCAGCAATGTGAAAAATGATGAGACATCACTTAACAACTGTCATTCATCAGACCAAGAGGGATGATGAATTAACTTTAGGGGTACAGAGAAAGTGTGTTGGGCTGAGGGGAGGGTAAATCAAGAAAAACCTCAGAAAGTGATTCCTCAAACTAAAAAAAAAAAAATCTCCAAGCAGACAGTGTCTGAGTTGGATTGCTTCCAAATGTTCTTCTGCAATTAGAGTAAGTAAAGCGTAATGGTCAATGTGCGATGCATTTTGCCCATAGACCAGGCCTGCATCTGTACCAAAGCACTGCGAAAACAAAAAAAGCCTGATGGAAATTCAATTAGAGTCTAAAGCACACTAGGAGGGAAAGCCCCAGGGAATAAAAGAAGATTATTTTTCACTGAAAATTGAAGTGTTTGAAATACATGTTTCTGTGGGTTGGACCTGATAGATGGTGGAGAATACACTTACTTGTGCTTTTGGATATCTTTCACTCCATTTTTCAAGTTCCCTAATCTTTCTGATGGACTGTCCCTATAAAAGGAATAACAAAATGTTTACTTTCTTAATCCTTCGGAGTGATTCATTTCTTTGCAAATGAGAACAAGGTGGTTACATTTCGTGTGCTTACCTGCATAGTTTTTTAATTAAATTAGCAGCATTTTTGGCAATCTTCTTTGGAAATTCTATCATGTCTATTCCCCTTAATATGATGTTATAGGTCTTCATGGGATCTGGGCCTGAGAAAGGGGGACTTAAAGGGGAGAGGAAAAATAAAGATGATTAAAAGCTTGTCTTTAAAATAGCATTGAAGATTGGAAAAAAGTAATCCAGAGCAAAACATAGTACCCTGCTGAAATGAGAAAAGGTGGGTGATAACTAGCAATGCTTTGCTTTCTCTGATCTTAACCATTTTTCAGCCAAGGAGCTCAGATACTGTCTGGATTTCAGTGATACTGGCTGCAGGGAAGTATCAGAGGAATGTTTTCCAAAGCAGCACATGCTAAACCTCTTCTTTCCACAATGGCCCGTGTCCCAGCACCCCAAGGAACAAAGGTCTGGGCAATGCTTGCTGTCTTACTCTCTGTTTGTTGACGTGCTTTCAGTGGGGATTAATCAGGTTTCCATTGGGGTAACAGAATAGAAGCTTGGGTTCAACCCTAAAGGATGAGCGGGTTGAGGTGACGGATCGTTTCCCAGCTCCCACATTCAGGGAGTGAGTGATGGGGGATGAGGTGAGGAAGTACCAGGAAGCCACTACTGTCAACATGAGCAGTAATACATACATCCAAAACCAAATAATAAAACCAAATAAGAGGAGGGGTGGACACAGGGACTCGAGCCCCCGTGGTCTACCTCCTCCTTTTCAGACGTGGCAGCTCATCAGTGTACCTCCCTCGTTGAATTCCAAACTCTTCCCCTACCACACTCAGCTCACTCAGGGCCAAAAATGAATTTTTGGCGTCATTTCACAGGATTTCCTAAAAAGCCTGCTCACGTCTTACGCTTTGACAAGTCTGCATGGAAGCCGTGATTCAAAGTGGAAAAACTAATTATAGGG
>NW_010427385.1:6701-8219 GCF_000710305.1 Buceros rhinoceros silvestris | reverse complement strand
CAGCACAGTGGTGTGCTGCTAGAGCTCGCCCCGGCTCTGAGCCTTTCCCTCACCTAATCCGGGTGACAATGGCAGAAATACTGGGATCTATTTTCAGCAGCGGTGCTGCCCCCAATGCCCATACCTGCCAGTCAGGAGTTCATACATTAAGATTCCCAGTGACCAGTAGTCGGCTGAAATGTCGTGACCTTTGTTCAGGATGATCTCAGGGGCTACGTACTCCGGGGTTCCACAAAAAGTCCATGTTTTCTTTCCAAATCCTATTTTCTTTGCAAAGCCAAAATCAACCTGCGGAAAGGAGCAGAGCACCATCAGAGCAGAGCACCAGAGGGAATGTCAGCCATGTGCTCCCCTCCTCTTGAAGTGAGGCAAAGCAGAAAGGAGGTTTCCTCGTGGGAATATTCTCCTGACTAAAGCATTGTGGGTCATTCCAGGACCAGGCAGCTGCAGCAGCCTTTTCACTGGGAAGATTCTCATGGGGGAAGAACAGATGCCAACATCAAAGGTTTCCTGGGAGGTGTAACTCCATATCATTCACAACTCAGGTTGATTTGTTTGCTTCCATTTTGTTTTAAACTACCAGCCTTTACCTGAGAAAGGAACTATTCAGGCTAAATACTGACCACTTTGACATCTACTGAAAAGTTCAGATTTCTCTCCCGGTACAGAGAAAGAGGCAGTATAAGAAGGTATCCTCCCAGTTCTTCCATTTACATGAGGCCTTCCAGTGTGTTGGTAGGCTCACAACCATCAGCATGTCCCTACAGCAGTGCCCCCCCCAGCAGCACCATCAAACATGGAAAACCAGATTATGGTGAGAACCAAAGCCGTTCTTTGGGACTCAGGCAGAGCTCAGGTTAACAGGCTTACTTTATTTTTAACTCTACCCCCTCTGCCCTCCCCTGCCTCAGTGCTGTGCTGGCCCAGAGCTGTAGGATGTGCACGCTCTGCGGTCCCTTGATGGCTCTGAGATGCTCCCACACCTTGAGCTAGTCAAGAGCAAAATGTCCTACATGTCACAGACCCACAAGGGATCTGGGACACTTCTCGTGCCCAGGTGGCCAAGAAGGCCAACAGCATCCTGGCTTGTATTAGTGTGGCAAAGAGGAGTAGGGAAGTGATTGTCCTCCCGTACTTGGCACTGGTGAGGTCGCATCTGAAATACTGTGTCCAGTTTTGGGCCCCCCACTACAAGAAGGACATTGAGATGCTGGAGCGTGTCCAGAGAAGGGCAATGAAGCTGGTGCAGGGTCTAGAGAAAAAGTCTTATGAGGAGCAGCTGAGGAAACCGGGGTTGTTTAGTCTGGAGAAAGGGAGGCTGAGGGAAAACCTTATTGCTCCCTACAGCTACCTGAAAGGAGGGTGTAGTGAGGTGGGGGTTGGTCTCTTCTCCCAAGCAACAAGCAATAGGATGAGAGGAAATGGCCTTAAGTTGCAACAGGGGAGGTTTAGGTTGGATATTAGGAAAATTTCCATTACAGAAAGCACTGGGACAGGCTGGGCCAGGGGGGGGGGGAG
>NW_010427385.1:3331-6534 GCF_000710305.1 Buceros rhinoceros silvestris | reverse complement strand
AGGTATTTAAAAGACATATAGATGTGGTGCTTAGGGCATGGTGGTAACCTGGCAGTGCTGGGTTAGTGGTTGGAGTTGATGATCTTAAAGATCTCTTCCAACAAAAATGATTCTGTGATTCTGTGCTATCGTGGATGTGTCCATGAAGATCGAAATGTCTAAGGAGCTGGGAGATGACGACGGGACCAACACAAACCCCAGTATGTGGAGAGATGGGGAGAAGGACAGTTCTGCACCTAATCCTCCTCAATCATCTGACACCTTGCTGGACCACCCAGCCTTAGCAAAGTGCTGTAGAACACAAACTGATGTCATTCATTAGTGTCAAGGTGACACGTGGTGCCACCAGGCCGTAAACATTGGTGATGATCTGACTTACCTCATCTGCTGACACTGCTCTAGAGTTTCTCTTCCCAAAGACAGGGAAGGGTCCTTGGCAGAGAGGCAGAGACCTTGACCCTCTCTGATTCTCAGGAAGGGCATCAGACCCTCTTGGACACAGCTCTTTTTAGGAGGGCATTGTCCTGTCCTTCACCGATGGCTTCCCAAGTGAGAGAAGATTCCCAAGTGCCCACATCCTCCAGCACCTCCCACCAAAAGAAGTCTTTCTTTTCTTCTCCACCTCTCCAAGATCTCACCTGGCGTTTGGGGTGTACCTTACATGCAGGGCACCTCTACAGTCATTTTTTGAAGCAAAACCCCAATACGTGTAAACAAAGCAATACATCAGAAACTCCCTGATTTGGGGGGTGGAGGTCTTGCACACACTGCCATCCTGGTTTGAGGAAGTGAATCTTGCAGGGGGAGAGCACTGAGAAGGACCACAATCTTGTGGGAAGAGCAGTTTCAGGCAGAGTGTGAAGCAGTCATCCCAGAGGAGTTCGCACAGGCCAGTCAGGTGTGTGCTCAGTGCTAAAACACAAGTGGCCCTCCTAAAGTAAGGAGCTGCATTGTTGAAGCTGTGTTGCCGTTCAGCAACACAGTCCAGAGCAATTAATAATAACAATAATAATTTCTTGCCATGACAAAACCACCTTTTTCTATTGCTTACACAAAGGACCTGACACAGAAACAGTAGCTTGAAAAATTTTCTTCACCCGTTGCCTGTAAAGCCCATAGATGCAAGTCCTCCTCCTCTCCATCTGTATTTTAAGACACCTATTTTCAAGTTATGTTTTGGTCTTTCAGTAGCTCCAAACCAGCTGGATGGTTTTCATTTCCACTTCAGGACCACAGACCTGAATTTCAAGACAAAATTAGTGTTTTCCAGCTTGAGCTGTTCCCTGAGCCTCGGCCTGCTGGAGGCTGGGAAAACATTCTGCTGGTGGGTGACAACACCCTTGGTGTGATCACATCTCAGCATCTACTGATGGCCACTATTGGAGACTGGACCCTGGGATGGGTGGATTTTGCTTTTGACCCTCTATGGCTTATCTTGTTTTCTCCTCTCCCCCTAACACCAGTTTTCTGGAAGTAACAGGGACTTTTTTTGGCTAAAAGTGCACTCACCAGTTTGGCATAACCTCGATGATCCAGAATGAGGTTTTCTGGCTTGAGGTCCCTATAAATGATCCCTTTGGAATGCAAATAGGCAAAAGCTTCGACCACACATGCCGTGTAAAACCTGGTTGTTGAATCCTCAAATGAACCTCTGCGTAAAATGAGAGAGAGAAAGGGGATACAGTGATTAGATCTCTTCCCGTACTGGAGCTCGCCCTACCGTTAAAGGATCTGTACCGTTCAGCAGAATCACTCTAATACCTGGAAAGTGCCTGTTGCTAAACTCACCTTTATCTATAAATTTAATTGCATTTCCATTTTTGAGGTTAGCACCCTTGCTTTCAATCCACCTTCATATCAAACATTCATATTTCAAATGTTTTTGATTTTATTATATAATTTCATCTTGTAGAATTAAAATTTGCAAATAATTATCTTGTAATCAAAAGGTGGTTTTTTATTATAATCTTTGCCTTTTAGGTTCTAATGCTGTTTTGAGCTGTGGAGAACAAAAACTTCTGTACTAATGTCCGTAACTGAGACAAAAGGCAGAAAAATTACAGAAGCTGGGACTCGAATTGCAAATTCAGTAGAAACTGCCGGTTTGGGTCCTCATTTCGGCACCAGTTTGCAACTAGTTTTCCGAAGCAAGCGACCCCCCCTGCCTGTCGGTTGCTGGCTGTGGGAGCCAGTTGAGCTCAGAAGCGTGTCTAAGATAGGTGGCAGCAGAACCACGACTTAAAGCTGAGAGAACTAAAGATGAAATTATCAAGCTCTGAGAAAGACGATAAAAAATACCACCTGCTGCCTACAAATTTTGCTATGGTTCTCGTTTTAGTAGTCCAGTGAGGGCACACTGTTAGAAAAAGGAAGAATTAAAAAAAATCATTCTAGGTAATTAAAAAAACAATGTAATCTTTGCTTTCTGATTAATTTCTTTCGCTTTCCAAATTTAATTAAATTATGAGCCTATTACATAGTTACACGCAGTTCACTGCATCTTTTCCTGCCCTGTGGACGTGCTATATGTGCACATCCCACGTACACCCACGCAATCGACCTGCCACCTCCCCACCCACAACCAAACACAAACGCTGCGAAGTCAAATGCTCCCAAGGCAGGAAATACCGGGACCACATTTGCTCGTGCTTTATGGCGTGGTATGTAATTTCATGCTTTCCTAAGTAATTTTTTCCAGAGCACTTCTGTGTCTCAATGGCATAGTGCTCCTTGCAGGATGTGGATTTGATGCGTGATCCTGTTTCCCACTTTGATAAGCGACCCCTGTGTAATACGTGATATCTCGACTGAAAGTTCATGCAGAACTGTTGACTACCTCCTGCTCATCACTACCGTACCTGACTGTGACATAAATATTAAGAAATACTAACAGACATTGTTTATCACATTTCCTGCATGACAGAGGGGGATGTTGCTACGCACAGTTACAGAGGGTGGGCAGAGGAGCAAACACTGAGTTGAAAACAGCAGGTCTTTCTCTGGGATGGGAAACAGTGATTTTTCAGTGGACTTTGAAGAAATCCGTATTTTTTACCTTGAAAATATGCTTGCCCACGGATTTCGTTCACAACTGTGAACTCTTGCTAACGCCTTGGTTTCTAAGTCCGGAGTCTAAAATGGCCATGGCAGCAATGCCTAAAGGTTCCGTGCTAGAAGGATCCTATCTCAGGAGCATGTCTTGC
>NW_010427385.1:0-3200 GCF_000710305.1 Buceros rhinoceros silvestris | reverse complement strand
CAGTGAGACTGGCCTTGACACTGCACATCCTGCAACACCTGGCTGCACCCCCAGGGTCATTCTCTGCCACCCTATGTGGTGCCCAGGATCTTTGTCACCCTTACAACAGTCCCCTATTTCCCTATCAGATGCCTGAGCCTTCAGCCAGGCTCCCAAATGTGAGAAACGGTAGTGTGGGCACCGAGGACACAGACATAATTTCTGCGGTTGTAAAAGATTGTTTTTCCAGGTAATTAAAAATCAAATTAATTAAATACATATTTTTAAAAATAAAAATTAAAATATTCTGCCGGCTATTCAGGAGTACCCTTTAGAGATGAAGACACAGGGAAAGGGCACTCGAAGACTTGTCTTACATGCCATTTATCATATGAGTACCATTGCTACCATCACTACCTCCTATATTTTTTCGGAGGGGTCATGACAAAGTAGCTCTGGATAAGTCTCCACTTTCATAAAGCCTTGTACATGTTGGACACAACCAAAATCACACCTTATTGTCAGTTATAACTGGATTCGCTTTGTGTCTAGTCAACTGCACAGGAACAAATACGTCTTATCACCTTTCCAGGATCCTAAACATCGCATGGTAAGATCCAGATTTTGCCCGTGAAAGATAAAGACCTTTGGTTATCTGGAGGCATATTAGAAAATTCCACTTTGTAGGACAACAATTTCTTGTAACTCACCTGTCCCTGAGAATTGTCCAGAGCTCTCCACCCAGACAGGCTTCCATCAGCATATACAGGTACTTGCTGTCCTTGAATGTCCTGTAGAGCCTGTCATTGGCAAATGAGGAAATCATAAATAAATGCACAATACAAGTGAAGACACCTATTATCCTCACTTCCCATGGACTGTGGGCTTCATTCCAGGAAGGGAAGACTAAGGAGAATTTTCAGAGCTAGCACCACATTTGAGGAGATATTTCACAGGATCTCACAGCATCACAGAACGCTAGGGGGCGGAAGGGGCTTCTGGAGATCATCTAGCCCAACGCCCCTTCTAAAGCAGGTTTGCTTAGAGCAAGTTGCACACAACTGCATCCAGGTGAGGTTTGAGTATTGCCAGGGAAGGAGACTGCACAACCCTTCTGGGCAGCCTGTTCCAGTGTGCTGTCACCATCGCTTTTCCTCATGTTCAGAGGGAACTTCCTGTGTTCCAGTTTGTACCTGTTGCCCCTTGTCCTGTCACTGGGCACCACTGGAAAGAGTCTGGACTTATCTTCTTGACGCCCACCCTTTAGATATTAATCAGCACTGATCCCATCTTCTCCAGGCTAAACAGACACAGGTCTCTCAGCCTTTCCTCACAAGGCAGATCTCCAGTCCCCTCATCATCTTTGTAGCCCTCCCCTGGACTCTAAGTAGTTCCTTGTCTCTCTTGAGCTGGGGAGCCCAGAGCTGGTCACAGTGCTCCAGATGTGGCCTCACTAGGGCAGAGTAGAGGGGGAGGAGAACCTCCCTTGGCCTGCTGGCCACACTCTTCTTAAGACATCCCAGGATATCATTGGCCTTCTTGGCCAATGGGCACACTGCTGGCTCACGGGGAACTTGCTGTCCCCCTGGGACTCCCAGGTCCTTCTCTGCAGAGCTGTTTTCCAGCAGGTCAATCCCTGACCTGTACTGGTGCATGGGGTTATTCCTCCCCAGGTGCAGGTCCCTGCACGTGCCCTTATTGAACCTCACTCAGCTCCTCTCCACCCAGCTCTCCAGCCTGCCCAGGACTCGCTGGGTGGCAGCACAGCCCTCTGGTGTATCAGCCACACCTCCCAGTTTTGTATCATCAGCAAGCTTGCAAAGGGTACCACCCTCTCACCCTTCATCTAGGTCACTGATGACTGCAGCCAGCACTGACCCCTGGGGAGCACCACCAGCCACAGGCCTCCAGCTGATCACAGCCCTCTGAGTCCTGTCATTCAGCCAGGTCACAATTCATCTCACTGTCCACTCATCTAACCCACACTTCCCTTGTGAGGATGTCATGGGAGACAGCGCCAAAAGCCTTGCTGAAATCGAGGTAGACAACATCCACTGCTCTCTTCTCATCTATCCAGCCAGTATGGCACTACAGAAGGCTACCAGATTGGTCAGGCCTGATTTCCCCTTGGTGAACCCATGGTGACCGCTCCTGATAACATTCTGTTCCTCCACATGCTTAGAAATAACATACAGAATAAGGTCTTCCATCACCTTTCCAAGGATGGAGGTGAGGCTGACTGGCCTGTAGTTTCCTTGGTCTTCCTTGCCCTTTCTGAAGACTGGAGTGATATTGCCTTTCCTCCAGTCCTCCAGCACCTCTCATGTTCTCCGTGACCTTTCAAAGGTGAGGGGGAGTGGCTTAGCCACATCTGCCAGCTCCCTCAGCACTTGTGCATGCATCCCCCTGGGGCCCATGGATTTGTGGGTGTCCGGCATGCCTAAACGATCTCTAATCTGATCCTCCTTGACCAAAGGGAAATCCTCCTTTCTCCAGACGTTCTCTTATACCTCCAGGGCCTGAGATTCCTGAGGGTCAGCCTTAGCAGTAAAGACTGAAGCAAAGAAAGCACTCAGTAGCTCCACCTTCTCCGTATCCTTTGTCACCAGAGCACCCACCTCATTCAGCAGCAGACCCACATTTTCCCTAGTCTTCCTTTTACTAGTGATGTACTTGGAGAAGCTCCTCTTGTTGTCTTTGACATCCCTAGCTAGATTTAATTCCAAGTGGGCCTTAGCCCTCCTTATTGCATCCTCTAACAAGATTCCTATATTCCTCCCAAGTGGACAGTCCCTTTTTCCGTATTCTGTAAACTTCCTTCATTCCAACTGGTTTTAACCTGAAAGCTCCTTTCTCACACTGGTCTCCTGCCTCCTCTGCTTAATGTCTTACTCATAGGGTTGTACCGATCTCGATCTTGGAGCAAGTGACGCTTGAACATTAAGCAGCTCTCTTGGGCACTCCTACCTTCTAGAGCCCTAAACCATGGTAGGTCTTTGAAGAGGTCAAACTTATCTCTTCTGAAGTCCAGGGTTGTCATCCTATTTAATGCCCTGCGTCTTCCACACAAGATGTTGACCTCCACCATCTCAGGGTCACTGCAGCCCAGGCTGCCCACAACCCTCACATCTCCAAACCAGACCTGCTTTGCTTATGAGTACAAGGTCCATCAGCACACCTCTCCTCGTTAGCTCCTCCACCACCTATGTCAAAAAGTTATC
>NW_010427384.1:37505-47419 GCF_000710305.1 Buceros rhinoceros silvestris | reverse complement strand
GGGGGGGTTTGTTTTGTTTTGATTTTTTAACTAGAGCTTGTATAGACACCTTTATCCCTACATTTTTCTGTGATACCTTTATCACTTTTAAACGATACACTTTTTGGCATCTGTGCAATCTATGGCAATGTGTTACACAATTTACCATCTCATGGTGTGAAGAATAATCTCTTTCCTTTTGATTCTTTTCGACTGCTTCTTAATCATTGAAGTGGCCCCTAATTCCTGTCCTTGGGCAGTGAACAGTCATTTTCTATTTACTTTCTCCAAGCTGTGATTTCATGGGCTCCTGTCATAAATTTCTTTCTTCCCTCCTGTTTTCAGTGAATTAGGGCTGCTGTGAGTTCGTTGTCTTTAATGGACAAAAGTAATAATTTACATGGGAAGGATGCAGAGGAGTGACAGACTTCAGATGTAACTTGTGCCTTTCCAATATTGTAACAGCCAGGTCAATTCGAGCAATGAGTTACAGTCTGTTATTTGTGTTTCCTGACTTCTGGGTCTGCGGTGGGCTATGAGAAATAGCACAGTGGATATTGCTTTTGTAATCTGTGTGTCAGTAAACACCATTTCATTTAGCAAGATAACCATGACATCAGATAAACAATTCCAAGAAACAATGGTTAGTAATTTCTGAGATATCTGATGGAATTTCTTTTGAACCTTTACAGAAATTTTTAAATATATTGAGTGTTTGCACAAGAGTTATCTATGTGATTTTGTTTAGATAGGAAAATATTACATAAATAGCAGTATAACTGTGTAGATGCACTTTTGAAATTAATAAGTGGAATGTGTGCTTCAGTAAGTACAGGGTCATCCTCCAGAAAATGTGCTTTTGAACTTTTAGTTTGACCTGATTGATTAAAAGTGATAAGAATTTACTTCTGTAAAACGGGCTTCATTAGCTGCTTTACTTAACAAAATGTATTTCGTTACGAGTATGGCATCGGCTTTCACTTGTAATAGCAGTACCGAAGTTGGGATAACACAGAAAACAGTCAACCTGCATCCACCCAAACCAATACACACAACAGATTACCTGTGGCACACCACCTCCTAATGAAAAATTGAATGGAAATGTGCTAATTTACTGCTGGCTTCATACAACAGTCTTCTGGCTGAGTAAAACAATAACAATTTAAGGGCACACTGAGTTAAAAAATTTTTATAGCCTCATCTTTCCTACAGCTCTGCCTCAGGCAAGGCATATGTCTCCCCAGGAAAGAAAGTGCTGGAAAGTTCTGTGGTGCCACTGTGTTCCTCACGTGTTAATTTCCCTCAAAGGTTCGAAGTTCTGCACCTTTTTTGAGCTTTTTCTTTCACACAGGTTTTTCGGTCTCCCAATATCCTGCAACTTCCGTGACCTATCCTAATTAACCATCACAGCTTGAATTTCAAATATCAAATTGGGACTATCTGTCCTAAACTTGCTGGAGAAGGTAAACATATTTGTGAAATGCTGTTGGCTGCAATGATTCTGGATGCAATTTTTCAACCAAGTTTTAACATTAGAGAAGAGCCCTGCATCACCACAAGAGATGAAAATAACCTGGAAGAAAATGTGGTTGGCCCAGGTGGTACCTACAAACAGACAAGAGGTGATGTTAAGTTAATATATAGCTTGCTGTGAGTTATTAATTTAGTTTCACTATAAGGAGTCAGGTACAGTCTATATAATTCCACACTGGCAAGGAAAAGGGACATCAAAAGCACAAATTTAATCCCCAGCTAAGTATGTGTTCAATCCCTGTCAAACCAACTGATTTGGCCTGTTTTAATTAGGCACCAAGGGAGTTAGGTTAAATCATTAGCTGTCTTTGGCACATCACAGAGTTGTTTGAAAATTGGTTTTTAAAGTCTGCATGCTCTGCAGATAGAAGGATGTTCCACATATTTTTATTATGTTATTACTTACATTCTAAAATTCAAGATAACATTTCATATTTATTGCAACAAGTGTTGCCAGAGTGAAGCAGTTATTGAAATTGTAATTGACAATACAGTCAGAAGTATTTACATTAACAGATGTTCGTGCATATGCTGTTTATTTTAATAAAGAGGGAGAAAAAAGTATGACAGTTCTAGTGCTTTTATTATACCGGTTTCAAAGGAAGTGAATCTGGAGTGGTTATGTGTATACAAAGACAAAGGTACAGATGGTAAATGAGCCATTAGTCCATGCTTCATTCATTTATAGGTGCAACCAGTGGGATTCCCTTTGGAGACTGCCTGATTCTTTGGCTTTAAACAGAGCCTGGGGCGAGTGACTCAGGTGTAGACCCGTAGGTATCTGCAGCATGTGATCCCTAGCATCTGTTCAGTGTATGCCAGTAGGTCCCTCCTCCCTGAAGACTATTATCTTTGAAAATTAAAGCTGCTCAACTCCTGTGTTTGTTCTCCCAATAAGTTCAACTCTTTGCTGTGCACCTCAGAGGGAATGGGAATTTCCCCTCCAGGATATTTTTCCTTCTCCCTGTTCAAACTAACAGTTCCTCAACTCTTCACATTTAGTTTGGAAATGTGGGGGGGTTGGGTGTTTCTTAGAGTCAGCAAGATATCTGATCTCAGCACTATCCCGCCACTTACGGGTTTCATCTTTAGTAAATAGAGTTTTGTTTAGCTCTGGAATTTTAACACTAAGTTTCTTCCTGAGACATAGCTTTATAATGATAGGAAGGAATGATGGATTTGTTCCTTAGGAACAAATACCTAAGTTCTAGAATTATCTCAAATACAGAGTGGGGTTTTTTTAGGTGTTTGTGGGTTTTTTTGTAGTTTTCATTTGTATTGGAAGTCCTACTTTACAGTCTTATCACAGCACATTCAAACATTGGCTGCTCTTGCAGAATTGATTTATCTGATTAATTTGATTAATTTGCTTTTCACATCTATGTCCAGGCTAGTAGTCTTCGTAATATACTGGGTGTATCTCTTGAACTCTCAACAAAAGCTGCAATAGTGCTGGTACCTTAGTGCTGCCTGAAAATTTCTGATTTTCTTAGTGTAAACTGATGTCCATGTTCAACATAGGCCTGCTGGAGTTTTGTTGGGTGAGCTCACTACAATGTCAGTCTTTTCCAAATACTGCTGCTGAGCACTGCAACTTTTGTCTTCCTCTTTTTTTTTCCTGATTAGATCTAACATAACACTTTGCAGTTGGCCATTTTAGTAGCTCATTCAGTGAAAATCTATTGATTTCTCTGGAACTTTAAAGGCACAGTCAAGCATGTAGAAAGGTTGATTATAGTGATGTTAATCTTGCCTTAAAAGGGATTAACATACTCTGAATGCCTGGTCATGCTGCCCTCTTTGCCTGTCATCCACAGCTTTTATTATCTATAATGCAACATGTCTTTGTGTGACTTGCAAAGATTAAGACCTCTAAGGATTGTAATATGAGGGAATGTCTTAATTATATCAACTATTGTAAGGACTGGCATTTGAAAGCCATTTATGTTTAACATGCAACGTGATTTTATCAGAAACCGTAAGCACTGGTATCCCTTGATTTATTTAATTTTTCTTTTCCTGTCCAGCCAGCTCTTTCCATAGTGACCTGAGTACTAAGATTACCTGAGATGATGTGCTGTGCTTCTTGAATCCCTGCACAGAGGCCGCAGAAGTGGCTGCCAGGTTCAGGACGTCCCTATCAAGTCAGTGCAGTGACCAACCTCTCCAAAAGGCCAACCATCAGTTTCTCATGAGCTATCAAAAACTTCTGTCAGAATGGTTTGATTGCTGTGTTTCTCATATTTTATAACATCTTCCTGTACCTTCTTCACACTCTTCCCCATTTCACACCAGAAAGATTTTCATGCTAATTGAGATCTAGGTACTCCTTCCATCCATGTGGTAACAACTTCTTTCAAAACAAACAAAAAACTAAATAGAAGAGTGTTGGGGTTTAGACCCGGCTGGTGACTAAGCACCATGCAGTCGCTCTGTTTCTCCAGGTGGAGAAAATACAACAAACTACTTAAGGATCAACACAAGGGACAGGGGTGGGCTCACTCATCACTTACGGTCATGGGCAAAAGATTGACTTGACTAGGAAAACAAAATCAATTTAATTCAAACAACAAAACCACAACCAATTCATCAATTAAATTAGAGTAGGATGGAGAAAGATCAACAAGATCTTAAATACATCTTCCTCCCCACCCCTCCCTTCTTCCCAGCCCTGGCTTTACTCCCTCCCTCCCCACTTGGTGCAGGGGTGGTGGTGGGGGAACACAGGATGGAGGTGCAGCCAGTCTCAGCTCTCTCTCCATGCTGTTCCTGCAGCTTGCTCTTCTTTAAGGGAAATGCTGCTCAGTTTGTCATGGCCACGTGACATCCCCCACACACCACAGGAGACAGTCCACCACTGCCACTGAGATCGGTTCTCCCAGTACTGAACTGACCCGGTGCCAATATTCCTCAAAGTCACAGCCTTTTTCAGGATCCACGGCTCTCTGCAACATGGGCCTTTTCCGGCTCTCTGCAGCTCAGCTCTCCCTCTCTGGCTCTCTGCCTGTGCTCTCTTGAGAGCTGCAGGGTCTCAGCTTGCCAACTTGCCACTGCCCAAAGGGAAATGGCTCTACCAGCATGTCTCCCCAACCTTCTCCTCACTTACCTGTGTGACTGTATGGTTGTTTCTTCTGCACTACTCCCTCCAAATCAAATGAGTGTTCCAAAAAGGGACCACACCAGCAGCCTCATTTCCCACTACTGAAACCACACCAAATCCTAAAGAGAAACCACAAAGAGCTGGAACACTTTCTTCTGAGCTGATATAAACTGTTTTCCTTGAGTGAAATGACCTGGGTCTATGGCTACCTGCTTCATTTTTCTAACTTAACCTGTGCTTCTCAGTCCATCATCACAGCCTTCTTTTCCTGATTCTTAGCAGATCTTAGTCTGGTCTCTTTGAATTGCCTGCACGTTATCTTCTAAGATTTTTGCTCTATGATGTGATTTACAAATAAATCTTTATTCCTTAAACTGGTGTATCAGCCCTGCTGCTTAATCCCACTGTACAAACAGCTAGGGTTTGTTTTGTTTCTAACAAGTTGAGACTGTCCGTTATGAGCAGAGTTTAAGCAGTAAGTAGTCTGCTAGATCCAGAAATACTTCTTACAGCTCTTCCCTTGCTTTCATACTTCCCACAACTTGACCCCAAAGTTCTGTCATACCTGTATATTTACCTATGCTTTCTTTGCTGAAGGTTGTTTTTCACAGTCGTCTTACTTTTATCCTCTTGCTTTGATCCCCTAGAGCATCAGGGCAGGGGTAACTGAAAGATCGTTTCCTGGTGCCTTATTTAAAAAAAAAAAAATAAACCTCACCAAAAGCAATACAGTACTGCTTTTTAAAGTGAGAAGTCTTTAACCCCTAATGCAGGTAGTCACATTGCTGCCATATCTACATGGATTCAGGGGACAGAACTGCTAGGGAAACGGTGTCTTGCTGGGAAGTTTGACGATTTGAGTGAGTACAAATATTAGCTGGCTCCAGCTATTTACAGCACAGCTGAAAATGGGGCTGAAAACACCCAGTGGAGAAAAATTGTTTTTCCATGGTGAAGATGGCATCTGTAGGTACGGTACCATCTGGATATTACTGTGTGATGATTACAGTATATGTCCTACTGCTGATTCATAAAAATTCAGTCTCCTGCTTTCAAGTCAATGAAGAATTACCTACCTCCTCACTTGGAAGCTGGACAAGTCACAGGAAGAAATATTTCCAATTCCAAAATTAAATACCTAAATCTAAAACCTAATAGATGTTTTAGGTATTTGGAAGACATCAGCATGTAAATACAGCTACTCAAGTCCATTTCCAACTCATTAATTGTGTTTTTTTGTAGACAAAGAGAACTACAGCACATAGGCATTATTTCTTTTTCAGTGGAAATATGCAACATTTGTCTTTTTTGTCAGAAAATGTAAACCAAAAATTCTGGGAACGCAAATATGTGGTACATCTTTAGTAGCTGGAAAACATGGGCTGCTCTCATGTTTTCTGTGCCTGAAAAAAAAGTAGTGACAGAATGTAGATATTGTTGTCATTATCACTGAAAAAATATTGTTGATGGGAATTTAACATGAGCCAGGACCGAAGCAGAGTCTTAGCTTATAGTGATGTTTTGGCAGGAATTTTAATAATGAAAATAAAGCAATTAAGTCTCCAGATATATTCTCTGCTTTTACCCCTACAACCTGTAGTTTATTTTTCTCCTCCCTTTTCCACACAATCTCCAGAACTCTTCTTTGTTTCTGGCCAGAAGTTAAGGTAATTTTTTTCTGAATTTGTGATCATTATTAGGAAAGAAAAGACTGTCAAAGGTAAATTGTGGGCAAGAGCTAAGAAGCAAAACCAAAAGCAGCTTGGTGTTAGCTTTTATAAACAACTTTTTTAACCAAAGCTTATTAGCTTTCTCTTCCCCAATATATCTCTGTCTCAGGGGAGTGAGAAAGTTTTATATAAAGGTACAATTATGTAATTTCTGTGCTATTTGGGAATCTCTCTGCATCGGATGAAAAGTCACGGTGAATTCACAAAGCTTCTGGGTCTCTTCAGTCTTTGTGGAAGGGAGGATTTCCAAATCTTTAATATGGCTCCATGTTGGTGGGCCAAACATACTAGAGTTTAAAGAGATTCATCAACAGTGATGCAGCTGAAGCGATAGAAAAACATACTGCAGAAAAGACACAGCTTGTTTATGTTTCTTTTGTGCAAAAGCATAGAGTTTAGCGGAGCAAATTCTCTATTTTTAATAAATACTTAATAATTCCTACTCCCACTAATATTTATGAGCACATATAATAACAAAATAAAATTTTGGAGTGTTTTCCCCAGGACTGGCTACCATTCTTGCTTCCAGTCACTTGCTGCTCAGTGGTATAACTTACTACTTCTCAGGATCCTTCTTACAGGAAGCAATCCTCTAAAAGCACTGAGTGAATTTATGATAAGTTAAATGTATAGGGTTATTTTTTCACATTACTCAAAACTCTGCATATGATCTGATTTGTAGCATCCGCCATAGACAGCAGTTTTTGAATAGTGCAATCAATGAAATGGCAAAATAAATAGTTGAAATAATCAATCCCAGAAATACCAAAGACCTTAAGCTGCAGCATCCATAGGACTTATTTGCTGACCACAGTTCTTGGACCGGCATCATTTCGGGAAGACAAAAGGCAGCTTTTATGACATTTTCAAAGTCTCTGTTAAATATTAAATCCAAAACACAGTCTGCCTGATTTCTAGACTTTACAATGTTTAATAATAGAAGCAGCATGGATGAGCATGAATGCCAAAGCAGAATTATGCTGAATGTGCCCATGAACTTACCACTGTGGTAGGGTGGTGTCTATTTCTGTTAATGAATATTTAGATTTTTGTGAAAAAAAAAAAAAGTTGGCTTCTAAAGTATCTGAGGTTTCAATAGCTTGTGAATGGTCAGGAGTCCTGTTTTTTACTGTTTTCAGAAGCTCTGGGACAAAACTTTTTCAGATTTTTCTGCAATACTAAATGCCTGTATGTCTGATGTTGATCCATATCAGTGTCCTATACTTCTGACACTCATTATTGTAGTGTAGTATTGTTCTTAAGGCAAAATAAAATGCAAAAACCCTTGGTAAGTCAGAAACTTTCACGGCTTATCTATAAAGAACAGCAGGTGAAAAAATTGCTGGAGCAGCAAATTAGTGTGCTTAGTAATGTAACAGATTTATGCTATCAGGACCTGAAATCTGCTCTTATACTGGTGAAAATGAAATGTCGAGTGAGATGTTCAGGTTCCCCAGGTTCCTCCAAAACAGGAGGTCAGCATTGTGCTTGCTTTTACTTTCTGTGTACATAGACAAGAGTGGGATATAAGATAAAGTTACATCTACTTTGCTGATGCAGATGGTGGTCAGCTCTTAACTCATGGTTGAGCCTGCCTTGCCAATACCGGATGAATATACTCTATAACACCTTGAGATGGCTTTACCTACTGAAAAACTGGGAGCTGACTAGGTATTTTTCAACGTCTTGTGTGTAATGAACTCATCAAACAATCCTGTCAAAGATAAGCAGTGTTAGCAGAGCTTGGGGCATATGTGGCTCCTGGAAGTTATATCTGCTGATCAGTAATAAGTAATTATAAACAAGAAATCCCTGAGAAATAAAATTAACTTGTTCATTCATGGAGAAATTTATCCTTGTACAGCATCTTACTGAAAATTCATATGCAAATATCAATGTATCCGGGCAGCTTTCAGACTGACCTGGAATTCTGCGAGTTGATTAAATATTTTTTTAAGTAGTTATGGTTCTTTAGGGTGTTTTTTGGATTTCCAGAGTATTTTTTTAAAAACCTTGTGTGGCATTTCACAGGACATTTGTACAATAGAAGCATACACTTGTTAAGGGCCTAAGAGGGGGTTAATTACTTTGAAATTCTATGTGCAAGATGTTTGCATTAAAGTGCAAAGTCCTCTGAAGTCCTTAAAAGCATAACGTTGTTTATTTTTCTCTACTGTAACTGCCATTGCACTCGTATTTATATCCCATGTTATTTTGCCATGCTGAAGATACATATCCAGTAGCTCTTTGTCTTGCTAACGAAGACCTATGGAGGCTATACTAATAACCTGAGCAGAATAAATCACTTGATAAAATTACCAGGGTTCATCTCTAGCTCTACAGCTTCCAGGGTCAAAACCAAAATCCCTACCAAAATGTCACCTGGATGTAGTGGGACAGCGTGTGGTCATTCACTAGGTCTCTGCATTAGTCCTGCACATAATTCCTTTTATTGTTCTAGTAAATACTTTCCTTAAAGGTGAATATTTTGGAGAGACCTCACATGAGACTATTTTCCCAGTTTTAACAAGTGATTCTTTTGACAGATACCTGTTTCCCACTTTAGATCCCAAGTCCCTCTTTCTTAAATACTCTGATTCAATAACATATTAATTACCACCACAGTGTTTATCTCTCTAAAGTCCATGAATATTTTACATATTTTTGACATTTAATATTCATTTGTGGATATTGAATCAAGAATATGAGGCGTAGTAGAGAAAAATAATTCTGTAGTAATAAAAGTCAGAAGAGCATGATAATTCAGTTTCAGTAGCTGTGTGTTAGAAGTTGACAAACCGAATGTTTTCCATCAATAAAGCATTTGGGGACAGCATGAAAGCAGTGCTCTCCAGACCTGTCATTAATATTCTGCATTCTTACACCTCTGAGAGATAATGACAACTCCAGTCATTTTTCTGGATCAAAATCAGATGAATGAAAGCGACTGCAAAGCTTTTGAACTGAGGTGGTCTATTAAGGAGTGCATTTTACTTGCTGTTGCTATGAGATTGTCAGCAAAACTCCATGGTATACTACAAATAAACTTTTTAATCCCTTTCCCAACTCTGCTATAGTAAAGCCTCGCATGGCATTTACAAAAGAGAAAAAAGATCATAGAGGGTAAATAGTAGGTAAAGTTATAACTCAAACATATATAAAATGAGAAATAATTGTTTCTTTCACAGCTTGTGCATACAGTCTTCTCTTGTGCTTGTATTTTCTCTGCAGTTCACCTTTCTTCTTCTAACGAGGTTGAGTTTTGCTGTACAAAAAATGATTTAAATTTTTTTTTATTATTGATAATGCATTTCAAAAAGAAAATACACTATTTGTCTCAAATATATTCCCTTTCTTCCTACACTCTAGAAGTGCACCTCTACCTTTGTAATATGAAATACTTCCTTGATCCGTACTGGAAAAACTATTTTTTGAGGATACGTATGGTGACACTTCTCTTTCAGACAAATCCTGACTATTTTCTGTCGTTCCAACTGTTAGTTTGATGGCAAATCCACAAAATAAAAGCCTCAACCACCCCCCCACCCCCCCCCAAAACCAACACGTTCCCA
>NW_010427384.1:25581-37458 GCF_000710305.1 Buceros rhinoceros silvestris | reverse complement strand
CGCCCCCCCACCCCCCCCCAAAACCAGAATCTTCCTAGAGGTATCAGGCCGGTGGTGTGTTTGATTAATAAATACAAAAAATATAATTTATTTCCTTACTGTTGAAAGTAGAATAGGGATTTGATTTGATCATATGAGGCATAACATGGATAGGATTATTAAATTTCATTAATGCAACTGTTTGTATGAAGTTATCTCTGCAGGTATTAAAATGCTGCTGTCAACAGCTCTAACAAAAGCTTGAGATTCAATCTCCTGGGAGTAAAAAGTTGTATTACCATGCTAGAGGTGGCAGACAATCAGTTAAGGACAGTAATCCCAACTCATAGGAGCCTCACCATCCATTTTTTTCCTGACTTGTTTTTGGCAAAATTTCCAGCCTTCTCCAGGGACAGAAATAGTGCTCTCTTTAAGAGCAGACTGCTGATGCTCAGATCAAGTAGATTTTAAAATGAGACTTGGAGCAGCAAATGATTTCACTGCCTTTTTAACAAACTGCAACATGCTGATCTACAGATGATGTTATAGATAATAATGGCTGACATTTTAACACTGACTGATGTAAACTGAGAAATGTTTTCTAGCTAAATCAGTATCAAGGTGGCATTTTATTGCATTACCTTTAAATTTGTAACAGTTTCTATTCAAGGAGAGAAGATTAATTTTTTTGCATGTATTATTTAGAGAGCATGACCTTTCAAGCCGAGAATGCATCTATGTGAAAGTCATGATCTAGGAAGCAGAGTTTTTCATTATTATAATAGTGACTCAGAAAAGAATTAGAAAAACATCACTGATTTCTTTCTTCTAAACTTGTTTCATGGATGAGTGTTTAAATTGCTTGTTGCAGAATCCTGATTTAAGTTCTTGCTTGATGAAGAATGAGCAGAATGAACCTTCCTTAGAATAGAAAAGCAGCAATATGTTTTATTCAGAATGATTATTTGACAGAGTTTTATAAATTTGATGGAATTTAGCAGAGTTTAACAGAGCTTTATCAAGGTTCGATTTGATGGCAAGATTCGCCTTATTAATTACTGTGTGGAAGAAGTATCTAAGGAAGAATTGAACTACACTCAAGTTGGGATGATTTATAGAGAGATTGGAGGTGATAAGGTAAGGGGTGCAGGAAATAAGGGGATGTCATGGCTTAGACTCAGCTGGCAACCAAGTGCCACACAGCCACTCTCTCACTCCAGTAGGAGATTATACAACAAAATGGCTTAAGGATTGAGACAGAGGACAGAGAGGGCTCACTCACCGGTTATGGTCACAGGCAAAACACAGACTCAGCTTGGGGGAACAAAATCAGTTTAATTTAAACAAAATCACTACCAAATCACCAATCACATACCAACCCAATCGGAATAGCACAATCCCAAATTTAAGGCTTCCCGTTGTCAAAATCATTGGGTGGTAACTGCCCATAGGACATAGGAGTTGACATAGCTAACCTTTGCCCTGTTTTGTGCTGCTGTTTTGAGCGACCGCCCTTAGTTCTACTACTAGTGCTCTACCTTCACCTTCTTCTATTACTCATTTGCTGGTGTTAATTTCTAATGTAGCAGCCTTACATAGCCATTTATTCTCTTTGCTGAGGCATCAGTACATCAAATGCCCTCAGTCAGTGTTTTGTCAGTGAGGTAGTTTTAGTCCTAGTGGGTTGGTGTTTATAGACATTTGTAATTTGAAAATTTCCTTTTTGTAAAAGTGAATACAGTGGGCGGGCAATGATAGAAAATCCAGGTACTTGTTTCCTCCAGTATCCTAAAGTTACCATAAACTGTTATAACTCTTTTCTAGATTGGAGCATCTGAAATCGTCTATTTTGTTTAAGGGGTCCACTGGAATTGCTGTACTACCTGCAATCCACCAATTTCCTAAAAATGTTACTTCTCTATTTGGCCTCTGACATCTTTGGGAAGGAATCTGAGATTTTGCTTTGTGTAGAGCCTGTTATATTGCTGCTGCTGCTTCCCCCACCATTTCAGAGGAAGTCCCTCCAGTTAGAGTGTCATCTATATATTGGTACAGTTTCACATCACGAGGAAATGAGAATGTTTGTGGAAGTTCAAAAAGCACAGCATGAGCAATTGGGTGAGTGTTTGTATCCTCATGGAAGTCTGTTAAAGGTGTATTGTATATCTTCTGAAGTTAATACAAATTTTTCTTTATCCTCCTCCTGCAGAGAACCATAGAAGACATGTCTTTCCCCTTCAGTGCTGCCGTACATAGGTGTGTAGCTGCTTGTAATGTGGCTGTTGAAGTTGCCATAGTGGGTACTGCAGCTGTTAACAGGACTGTGTTGGCATTTAAGTGCCAATAATCATCAATTGTTAAATGCCACCTCTCATCTGGTTTCCTAACTGGCCAAACAAGTGAGTTACATGGGGAGTAGGTCCTGGAGATGATCTGGCATTTTCCCAAACTATTACTTCAGAAATTCCAGTTTGTGCCACTGCAGGAATTGGATGCTTTGGGACATTAGTAATCTTTGAAGTGGGAAGTGCAAGAGCTATGCAGAGTACAGGCACTGTAGCTTCCTGATTTCTGTCAGGGTTAAGCTTGGCATTTGAACCAAAGGACCTCATACTGCCATCCAGCAGTTGCCAGATCTGGCCTTTTGAAACATCGAAACTCAAAATATTTTCATTGTGATCTTTAACTGCAAACAGAGTAGACACCATGTGCGTCTTACCCGAGAGCCGTAAATTAACTTCTGCCCTTTGGCAAATAACACTTTCTCCATTTACTGCAGTAACTTTAACACTGGGCCATCTAAGTTGTATACTTAGCCTCCTGGCATCCTGTTCTGTTAATATTGATATTTGTATTCCCATATCAATTAAGAATTTTACCAGTTGTCATCAAGGACCAACTGTAATCAAAATATATAGGCCATTATTATGTATCCATTGGTAAACATTGACTTTCTGGACAGGAAGGCCCAATAGCTGCTTGGGGTTCATCTGGGTTTTTTGGATTAGGTTTCTGCAATTTTTTTGTTCCCTTTGTGGAGGAAAAGAAGGGTTGGGAGGTTCCTTGGGGGGCAGGTGAGGGAGAGAAGTATTGGGTGGTAGTGTTACACCTCGCTCTTTGAAGGCAATTATTTCAGTCAGTTGTTAATTAATAGCAGCTTTGGGAATACCCATTGCCAGAAATGTCTCCACAACTCATTCCTTTCGGCTTAGACCATTGGTTGTTTATTAAGGGGTCTCCATTCCCAAGAGCCACCTTGGCATATTTGCTTAATTTGCCTAACATTTTGCCCTGTACCTTTTGTCCCACTGGATACATCAGCCCATCCCATCTCTTGCCTATGACTTACGGTGTTGTGCATCAGTTCTGCCCAAGCAGGGAGAACCCTTCCAGCTCTTCAGGCACTATTATGATCCTCTTGGGCTAAGAAAGCATTTTGTTCTCTGTCCTTTCTAATTTCATCTTGCTTTTTAATGAGGTAAGGTTTAAGTACACCCAGGGCTCCACTGACTAATGGTTTTACCGTAGTAAATTCTATGATTCTTGAGATAGGAGTGTTATGAAGAGACAGCTCTTGCGTAGCCTGTACACAGGCAGCCTTCGTTACCACAACTGAAAGTTTATCTAGAGATTTTATAGGTCTGATGGATGATTCTCCTTGCCCCAGTGTGTCTATTCCTCCAGCCCAACATGCCATTCTACTTGTTATTGAAAGGGATGCACTCGGGGTTTCGGCGCCAACATTTAGAAAGACACCCATTCCCCAATATCCATTTGATTCATCACCATTTAGTAAAATTCTGTCCCCTCTGGATAAGCACACACGCCACAAGTACTCTGTCTCAGTTTCTTCAGTCTTGTGGCTGCAACATTCCTACAAAGTGGGCATTTGGATTGGATCAAATGGTGTCTTTTTCCTAGCGCAGTCTTCCATACTGCCCCATGGTCTGGTAGTTTCTTCTGGTTTAATAATTTTTATGTTTTAAAAATTGTTCATTGGGGAGGCTTAGACGAGTGTGTAGGGGGGTTAACTTTGTCTGAGCTGATATTATCTGAATCACTCCAAATTTTACGATCCCAATCTTCAGGGGAAACTTAGTTTTCTAATTTGAACTATGTTGAGGGGTTTTGCATTTAGAGCTTGCATTAATATAATTTCAACAGGTTCTCCTAACTTCTGGTGTTTTTTAAATTGAGCTTCCTTAAGTTGTTTTTACAGTTGCTCTGTTTTCAAAGATAGAAACAGTTCAGTAGATTTACATCTCTGTTTCCTCTTGGTATCCTTCACCTTTCCATTTGTTACTGTCTTTATTTCATGTGCTGCTTCTAAACACGTACCTAGCATTTTACAAATTATGTCTTTATCTTTCCCATCCTTAGTCAAGCCCTTTGCAGCATCCACCTGATTTTCTTCTGGTTTCCAATCACACCAGTTATCACAGACCCACTCTCCTGAAAGATGACGGTTTGCATTAATGCCATATTCTTGTAAGTAATCAGTGACAATTCTTGCTATCATGCCACCTGCCACGAAAGGAGTGGAGTGCTGAGAGAACTGGAGTTGTTTAGCCTGGAGAAAAGGAGGCCGAGGGGAGACCTTATTCCTTTCTACAACTACCTGAAAGGAGGTTGTAGTGAAGTGGGGATAGGTCTCCTACCAAGAAAAAGTGACAGGACAAGAGCAAACAAGAGCCTCAAGTTGCACCAAGGGAGGTTTAGGTTGGATATTAGGAAAAATTTCTTTACAGAACTGGTTGTAAAACACTGGAACAGGCTGCCCGGGGAGGTGGGATCTTCACCTCTGGAAGTATTTGAAGGACGTGTAGATGTGGTGCTGAGAGATGTAATTTGGTGGTGACCTGGCAGTGAAGCGTGCACGGTTGGACTCAAAGCTCTTAAAGGTCTCTTCCAACTAAAATGATTCCATGAGTCTGTGATTAATCAAGATGAGGAAGTACCAAGTTGTACCAGTCCATTGCATTTTGTAATTACCTTAGGCAAGAACACAATGGCTGATGCTGATAGCGCAATGAGGCCCAAGACAGGGAGAGTCTACACCACCGTAACATGAATGCTTCAGCCACATCTGGAAGAAAAATAAAAATTACAGTGTTGATAATTAACAGTGCCTGCATGTATAGTATAAAGGTCAAGGACTTGAAGATGAAATAAATTTTGACAAAGACCTTAGAAAAAGCTCTGAGATGACTCAGCCTCCAATTTTTGTCAAAAATATTTAGTCACTTTTTCCCTAAACCATCCAACACTGATTGCTTTGTTCCTTATAGCCCCATTCTTGCACCAGTAAATTCGACTGTCAGACATGACGATGATGATGCACTGCCTTTGACCAGTTAGTCCCCACAAGATATGACACCCATGGAAGTCCAGCAGGTTGCTCTCAAAAGTCCTTTTCAACACTGGGATTCGACCTGCATTTCATTGCTTCATGCTGGTAAATGCCACTCATAATTTTTATTATAATTTTTACCAATATTAAACAAAGGAAAAGGTGGAAAGCCAGTGGCAGTGAAGTGAGGACCAATTAAGGGTTAGTGGGATGCATCCTGTCTATTGGCTCAGGGACAGTAACCACCACAGTAACCGTTCACAATTTGGTTAAATCCCTGAAGTGGTCCTTGCACACCTGTCATTGCTGAGCAGAGAAAAGATAGACTATAATGTAAGTAGCATTATTTCTACAACATTTCCATGACTGACTGTTTTATACAGAAGTCCCTTGGGCTTGTTACTGCTTTGAACACCTATTACTGATGGCCTTGTGTGTTTGCCTTTCAAAAAGCTGTCTTCATGTTTTAAGACACAAGTGTAAAATGTGTCATTGGAAAAGGGTAAGGTGGTGTCTCAGATTTTTGACAGAGGCTTTTGATCAAACCCTGGCTTTTGCACATCCTTGAGTATCTTTTGGAACTGGTCAATAGGACAGTTCCTGGATGTAGGTGACCATCTTGCTTTTTGAGACTGTGCTTAAAGGTTGAAGCAAAATAGATTTACTTATTTCCTTGCCTTTGGAAGAACCCTACTTCAGTGCTGAAATGGGTATGTGAGCATTTTAAGGAGGCAATAAGCAGGGAATTAGGGTGGGTAGGATAAGTCTTCTAAAATAAACCAATAATCCAATAACAGCTAAACTACAAAATGCAGAAGTGCTTGGGCTGGAACATCCAGGTAAAGTTACCAGAGCAACTAGCAGCACCATATGCTAACTATCTTGCTATACTGTTCTCTGTCTCTCCTACCTTTCATTTCCTCTTTTCTTAAGTAGTACTTCTCCTTGTTTCTCATGTAAGATTCTGTTGTTGAAAGTGGAAGATGTCCACTCTGGGCCCCTTTCTCAAGCATATCACTGCTTCAGTTCTTCATCTGCAGTGACACATTCTTGTTTCTCAACTGAAGACAAGATATTGCCGTCTCCTAGAACTTAAAAGCAGCATACAGAAAGTGAGTGAGACATGCACAGTGATTGCAGAAACTTCTGAAAATAAACTCAGTCTCCATGAAAAGGAGTATCCTATTGGTGAAACTGATTATAAATGTTCCTTAAGTTCCCCTACAAAATGATGACAGCAGTGGTTTCTTGCTGCAAGATTCAGGTTTGTTAAGAGCACTGCAGGGACACACCCCTCTGCACACTACATGAGACACAATGGTGCAATTTTAAACTTTGATTTTTATTTCAGAATCTGTGAAATTCAGTACTCGATGGAGGACTTCCCAGGCTGAAAGACAGAAAGTGAACTCAGAAGACCAGCTACCCCACCTGGCAGTGCTTACATTCCTGTGCTTGATACGAAAGAGTAGACAGTGCTAAAAGAAGGCTTGAGTGCGGAGGAAAGGCAACTCTTTTTAAAAGTTATAAATTTCTCCTTTTGTAGGAACTTCCTCTGCCTGAAGCATCCTCATCTCAGGCCCATAGGGTTTCTCCACTCCCCAAAAGCAAAAATACCATAATGTAGGAATTTCACAATAAATGCATAAGTTCTCTTGAAAAAAAGTGAAATGGCCAGTGTCTCACCTGTAGGCACGGTTTTCACACATCCTAATTCAGTCAGTTTTGCTTTGAATTGACATAATCAGTCCCAGATCATTACTTTTTAACCGGATTTTATCTTACAAGCTATGAATTTCAGAATATTTGCAACAACAAAAACTTCTTCCTACTTTATTATAGCAGTTGTTCATGAACTCGGCTAATGGGGGGATTCAGCAGAGCTTCTCTGTCTCCCTTGTAAACCAGTCTGACCATTTGCAGCAGAAGCCCAAAGCAAGTGAGTGTTTTCATATTAAGTTCTAGAACAGTGCAATGGGCTGAAGTATCACAAGGCCCTCTAGGGTGATACTTTCCCCTTCAGAAAACTCAGAGCTGCCTATGTAAAGGAGGTATTTGGCCCAAGAGACCAGATTAAATTTAATCCAAAGCAAACCCTCTGAATCACACAATGGAGATGAGATGAGCCTCAAGAACAACCATCTGGATCTGCTGCTCTGCTCCTGTAACACCAAATCACTTAGTAATGCAGACATTGCCTATAGCGTTAATGACAGTTTTGGGACACAAGCTAATTAAATACTTACTACTGTTGCAGTGTTTGAAGTGCTGTATTGAGGTACTGATAAATACTGCTGAGAAAACAGAAGCAAAAGCAAGGTAATATGGAAAAGCAGAGAAGACAGACTGAAATTTGGTCCTGTGACAGAATTACAGATATTTGTAATGTTATATTTCATTTTAGACTTGGAATCTGTTTTAGTTAGAATTAAAATATGAAAGTTGGAAACTGAATATCTTTCAAAATAAAGACCAAATATTTTATTTTGAAAACATGGAAATGGGAACTGAAGTGCTGTTGCAAACTCTTTATTGTCTATATTATTTTAATATATATATAAATAGATGTAACATCCATCCAATATCTAAAATACATATATGTATTAGCAGTATAGATTTTATTATTTGTATTTTCGCAGATTTTTAAAATTAATTTACTTAAATGGATATATGCTACCCAGTGGCAGGTAATTTCATCAAAACTCATGATTTCTTCAGCCATCTGTGAACTAGAAGCAAAAGGTGTAGCTAAAGGACAAATGTGAATTTCTAGCTGTGTCTGGCATTTGGTTGTCACTAGTTATTCATTCATTCAGCATCTGTGTGTTATAAGAATCATGGGAAATGACAAAATTATGGGTGAAAGACTGAAATAGCTTTTCCTTTGCAGATACAAAATGGAAAAGTAGTAGATTAACCAAATGAAGAAGGTAAAGGGATCAAAGATGGAGAGAAGATGGGTTATAAAAGAAAAATGTCAAAACAAAGTGAAAGAAAGGAGAAGGAAATTGACTGAAGTGTTTGATGTAAGGCTGCCAGCATGCATTTGAGACTCGTGAAAGACATTGGGACAACCCTGGTGAGATTGTCATGATGTAGCTGCTTTGAACACACATATCCTCAGGCATTGATGGATTAGTGAGAGGACATCGGAAAGACAGATCTGTTAATAAAGATGTCTGGATGGTCCATGAGGACATTTGTTGCTCTCTCTGACAGGCTTATATAAGCATATAAATACCTCTAAATACCTCAACTGCTTGCTCTAGGATTTGAACTCTGTCGTTTATTACAACAATTGAGCTGGAAAGTGCTGCTACTGGGTAGCACCTTTTCAAATAACTTCAAATTGGAGATGAAGAGGTAGCTAATCAAGAATCGAAGAGGAGACACTGGAAAGCTATAGATTATTGGGGGGAGGGGAGGTGGGGAACCTTTGAAAAAGTAGAGGGAAATTTGGAAAACAAAAGTTCTTGGGGAAAACCCTGAAAGGTCACCTGGCAGAAGTTGCAGCTCTATGGAGGAATCAATGGCACGTATTTCAACTTTGAGAGAAGGTTCTCTAATCTAGTCTTAGAAGCATCCAGTGATGGAGCCTTCACAGCTACCCACACGATCTGCTCTGATGCTTCATAAATCTTTATGATAAAATCACAGTAATTTTCCTGACAACAATTCATGCTCATTATCTCATGGGGAACAGATTATTCCCTCCTTCTTCGTAACAACCTTTTATGTTTTACTGTATCAGTACTGTGCTATGTTATCGCCCTAAACTTCTTTAGGCTAAATGACATAGGCTAATCCAAACTCTCCTCATGTGCACCTATTTTCCCATTACTTTCCTCTTTACTGTCTTAGTTGTGCTATATTTTTCTAAAGAATCCAGTAACTAAGAAGTGAAATTGCAGCTGAGACTTTCCAGTGCTGTGGAGTGGGAGAATTATTTCATTTGCCTTGTGGGTAAAACTCTATTCCGTGGAATGAGTCTTGCCTTTTTCACAATACCATGGCATTTTTCACTTCTGCACAGTTTATAATTCAGCTCAATTACCAAATTCCGTAATTTTTTACTGCCTAACCTCCATTAACCCGCCCTGTATTTTGATAGCATATTACTTCTGCCCAATTTATAAATTAAATCATCTACAGTAGCTTTCTCTTTGCTCCTGTTGAATAAAAAAATTCTTCAATGTATTTTTTCATATTTAAATTTTAATTACATTTCTCAGAAAGCTTATTGTACTCTTCAGCGCCATGTGAACTACAAGTTATATGTATATATATAAAATATATATATATACTGTATTCCTTCTCGATTTTAGTGAAAGTACTGAACAAAACAGGATGTAGAACAGACTCTGCAGAGCCTCATTCGGCATCCATTTGCTTGCAAGAGAACCAGTGATTAATATTTCCTTTGGTACAATTATTCAGCCACTTTGTCAGTCACTTCATCTAGGCCATATTTCACTAAACTGCTTGTAAGAATGTCATCTCCAACTGTATTCAAAGTCAAGACTAACTGTTTCTTCTCTATTCACAATGCATGCTACCCCATGACAGATCCAAACTATTTTGAAGACAATTTATTTTTCAGATATCCACACTAATTACCGTTGATTTGTTTTCTTCTATAGGCTCTTTTCCCCCCCTTCTTTTAAATAGGTGCATCATCTTGCCCCATTCTGTCCTCTGTTACCTCTATTTCCTCCATGAGTTCACACACATGTAATGGCCCTAGGAATAATTTGGACATTTTTTCAACTATTTAGAAAGAAATTAATCAAGCCTGGGCAAATTAATAAAATTTATATTTCTTTCAAATTCTTCCCGACATGTTCTTTCCCAATTTTACTATAAGACTTCATGCCTTTTACACCAATATACTAAATTTCACTGCTCCACTAAATTGTAACTGACCTATTAAAGACATAGAAGAATTTTCCCTAAACACTTCGGTCCACCATAATCTGTAGTTAGTTTCCCATCCCTGCTGTAGAATAGAGTAACTTTTGTTTACTGTTCACATAATCCTCATATTCTTTATTTTCTCTTGCAGGCCATGTTTTAGCTTTTCTGACTTTCTGTCTATACAATCTACTAATTTGTACAAGTCTTCTGTAATCTAACCTAATTTCCACTTTCCTTTACTTCCCTTTCCGTAGTTGAGTACACATGGTCTCCATGTTTTTCTCTTCACTTGGACAGCTTGTACCTACTGTGGCATTTCCCTGAGGAAATATGAGCTTTCCTCTAAGACTTTTTCCTCTTAGACTTTTCTCCCATACCAAATTTCTGAATTTAGTCTTTAAAATAATTTGTTTTATTTCTCAGTTCTCCTTCATTCCCTTTCTTTTAGCCAGGCACATTTTTAGATAATGGTCACTCTTACTGAAGCTGCTTTCTGCCCTGACTTTTTTCCTAGCTGGTAAGACTCAAACCCACAAGAACAGCACTTCATTTTTCTATCAAACACCTATCGTGACTGCATTCCAGTAATCTGGCAGACACTTTGTTCGCCTTTTTAATACATTTTTAATGCCCAGTCCTGTGCATTAGATGATTCCTTGAGGTATTCAGGAGAAAAATCATCCAAGTGATGCCTGTGGGCAGGTAGGCTGTATATACCTCTTTCTGAACAGTGTTCTTTCCCCATTTTTCACCATGCAGCAGGTTTCGCTCTTAGCTTTTATTCCTCATATAAAGTGTTTGCATCTTTAGTAAGTGAGAGAATGCCACCCCCCTTATTCATTCCCTAGCCAGCCCTTCTTGGACAATCCATTAATATTCCCAAAACTACTATGTATCCTAACAAGTCTATGTTATGCCAATTAAATCAGAGCTTTCCTTCACTTGGTTATTCCCCATACTCCTTGCAATGCTGCACAGACATGTAAGGTGTTTGGCAAATAAATTAGTGGTCTTGAGTGACGTATCGCCCCAGTCTAATGCACCAGATGCCGTTATTACATAAGATGTAATTATACACAGCATGGTGGAATTGCAGCATAGCAAGCATGACGATAACTTCATAAGGGAAGAAACACTGCTGCTGATACGTTCAGGCTTTGCTGTCGGTGTTAGACTTTTCATTTACAGAATTTTCAACAGATAGACTTCTCTTTGTTTTCTTGGAAAGGTAGCCAAACATGATGAGTCCACTTGAAGTGACATGGTGATTTGCTGGCATCAAGAATCTTGGTGTTTTCTCCATTCCTTTCCCTTTATATTACTAAAGAATCTTCAGTTTATCACTGAACTGCTCACAGACGTCCTGTCTCTTTTCTGAAGTACCTCTCATACTCAAGCTATTAGTCCTGGTTCAGTTCAGCACTCTATTCCTCTTCAGTAACATACTTTAGCTTGTGTTCATGTCCTGTTTACTTCAGTGGGAGCTGAGCATGTGCTTGGAGTTAAAAAGGTAGCCAGGTATCTGCCTGAATAAAGAGGGATTGCAGCCTCGTTTCAATAGTGTGCTATTCTGAGACCATTCTGGAGAGGTTTTTAATTATTCGTTTTGTTTTCCACAATGTCTCTGTCAATTC